>NW_027478684.1:300000-582375 GCF_051014685.1 Ptiloglossa arizonensis | reverse complement strand
ATCCGTTCGCGAGATATGGGAGTTTGATTCTAAGAAATGGTTGAGAAGACAACAAATTTTTCGCAATTCTGCTGCTCCAAACGCTTAACCAGAATGGCCTAGGGAAAAAATACACATACCGTTGTAATCGGGCGAGTTTCGACTTTCAGATGCAATAGGAATTTTTGGGTTAGGTCAATCCGTTCGCGAGATATGGGAGTTTGAAGCCAAGAAATGGTTGAGAAGGCGAAAAATTTTTCGCAATTCTGCTGCTCCAAACGCTTAACCAGAATGGCCTAGGGTAAAAATACACACACCGCTGTAATCGGGCGAGTTTCTACTTTCAGAAGCAACAGGAATTTTTGAGTTAGGTCAATCCGTTCGCGAGATATGGGAGTTTGAGGCTAAGAAATGGTTGAGAAGACAACAAATTTTTCGCAATTCTGCTGCTCCAAACGCTTAACCAGAATGGCCTAGGGAAAAAATACACATACCGTGGTAATCGGGCGAGTTTCTACTTTAAGATGCAATAGGAATTTTTGGGTTAGGTCAATCCGTTCGCGAGATATGGGAGTTTGAAGCCAAGAAATGGTTGAGAAGGCAAAAAATTTTTCGCAATTCTGCTGCTCCAAACGCTTAACCAGAATGGCCTAGGGAAAAAATACACGTACCGTTGTAATCGGGCGAGTTTCTACTTTCAGATGCAATAGGAATTGTTGGGTTAGGTCAATCCGTTCGCGAGATATGGGTGTTTGAAGCCAAGAAATGGTTGAGAAGGCAAAAGATTTTTCGCAATTCTGCTGCTCCAAACGCTTAACCAGAATGGCCTAGGGAAAAAATACACATACCGTTGTAATCGGGCGAGATTCTACTTTCAGATGCAATAGGAATTTTTGGGATAGGTCAATCCTTTCGCGAGGTATGGGAGTTTGAAAACAAGAAATGGTTGTGAAGAAAACAAATTTTTCGCAATTCTGCTTCTCCAAACGCTTGACCAGAGTGGGCTAGGGAAAAAATACACATACCGTTGTAATCGGGCGAGTTTCTACTTTCAGATGCAATAGGAATTTTGGGGTTAGGTCAATCCGTTCGCGAGATATGGGAGTTTGAAGCCAAGAAATGGTTCAGAAGACAACAAATTTTTCGCACTTCTGCTGCTTCAAAAGCTTAACCAGAATGGCCTAGGGAAAAAATACACATACCGTTGTAATCGGGCGAGTTTCTACTTTCAGAAGCAATAGGAATTTTTGGGTTAGGTCAATCCGTTCGCGAGATATGGGAGTTTGAAGCCAAGAAATGGTTGAGAAGGCAAAAAATTTTTCGCAATTCTGCTGCTCCAAACGCTTAACCAGAATGGCCTAGGGAAAAAATACACATACCGTTGTAATAGGGCGAGTTTCTACTTTCAGATGCAACAGGAATTTTTGGGTTAGGTCAATCCGTTCGCGAGATATGGGAGTTTGAGGCTAAGAAATGGTTGAGAAGACAACAAATTTTTCGCAATTCTGCTGCTCCAAACGCTTAACCAGAATGGCCTAGGGAAAAAATACACATACCGTTGTAATCGGGCGAGATTCTACTTTCAGATGCAATAGGAATTTTTGGGATAGGTCAATCCTTTCGCGAGGTATGGGAGTTTGAAAACAAGAAATGGTTGAGAAGAAAACAAATTTTTCGCAATTCTGCTTCTCCAAACGCTTGACCAGAGTGGGCTAGGGAAAAAATACACATACCGTTGTAATCGGGCGAGTTTCTACTTTCAGATGCAATAGGAATTTTGGGGTTAGGTCAATCCGTTCGCGAGATATGGGAGTTTGAAGCCAAGAAATGGTTCAGAAGACAACAAATTTTTCGCACTTCTGCTGCTCCAAAAGCTTAACCAGAATGGCCTAGGGAAAAAATACACATACCGTTGTAATCGGGCGAGTTTCTACTTTCAGAAGCAATAGGAATTTTTGGGTTAGGTCAATCCGTTCGCGAGATATGGGAGTTTGAAGCCAAGAAATGGTTGAGAAGGCAAAAAATTTTTCGCAATTCTGCTGCTCAAACGCTTAACCAGAATGGCCTAGGGAAAAAATACACATGCCGTTGTAATCGGGCGAGTTTCTACTTTCAGATGCAATAGGACTTTTTGGGTTAGGTCAATCCGTTCGCGAGATATGGGAGTTTGATGCTAAGAAATGGTTGAGAAGACAACAAATTTTTCGCACTTCTGCTGCTCCAAACGCTTAACCAGAATGGCCTAGGGAAAAAATACACATACCCTTGTAATCGGGCGAGTTTCGACTTTCAGATGCAATAGGAATTTTTGGGTTAGGTCAATCCGTTCGCGAGATATGGGAGTTTGATGCTAAGAAATGGTTGAGAAGACAACAAATTTTTCGCACTTCTGCTGCTCCAAACGCTTAACCAGAATGGCCTAGGGAAAAAATACACATACCCTTGTAATCGGGCGAGTTTCGACTTTCAGATGCAATAGGAATTTTTGGGTTAGGTCAATCCATTCGCGAGATATGGGAGTTTGAAGCCAAGAAATGGTTGAGAAGGCAAAAAATTTTTCGCAATTCTGCTGCTCCAAACGCTTAACCAGAATGGCCTAGGGAAAAAATACACATGCCGTTGTAATCGGGCGAGTTTCTACTTTCAGATGCAACAGGAATTTTTGGGTTAGGTCAATCCGTTCGCGAGATATGGGAGTTTGAAGGTAAGAAATGGTTGAGAAGACCACAAATTTTTCCCACTTCTGCTGCTCCAAAAGCTTAACCAGAATGGCCTAGGGGAAAAATACACATACCGTTGTAATCGGGCGAGTTTCTACTTTCAGAAGCAATAGGAATTTTTGGGTTAGGTCAATCCGTTCGCGAGATATGGGAGTTTGAAGCCAAGAAATGGTTGAGAAGGCAAAAAATTTTTCGCAATTCTGCTGCTCCAAACGCTTAACCAGAATGGCCTAGGGAAAAAATACACATACCGTTGTAATCGGGCGAGTTTCTACTTTCAGATGCAACAGGAATTTTTGGGTTAGGTCAATCCGTTCGCGAGATATGGGAGTTTGAAGCCAAGAAATGGTTGAGAAGGCAAAAAATTTTTCGCAATTCTGCTGCTCAAACGCTTAACCAGAATGGCCTAGGGAAAAAATACACATGCCGTTGTAATCGGGCGAGTTTCTACTTTCAGATGCAATAGGACTTTTTGGGTTAGGTCAATCCGTTCGCGAGATATGGGAGTTTGAAGCCAAGAAATGGTTGAGAAGGCAAAAAATTTTTCGCAATTCTGCTGCTCCGAACGCTTAGCCAGAATGGCCTAGGGAAAAAATACACATGCCGTTGTAATCGGGCGAGTTTCTACTTTCAGATGCAACAGGAATTTTTGGGTTAGGTCAATCCGTTCGCGAGATATGGGAGTTTGAAGGTAAGAAATGGTTGAGAAGACCACAAATTTTTCGCACTTCTGCTGCTCCAAAAGCTTAACCAGAATGGCCTAGGGGAAAAATACACATACCGTTGTAATCGGGCGAGTTTCTACTTTCAGAAGCAATAGGAATTTTTGGGTTTGGTCAATCCGTTCGCGAGATATGGGAGTTTGAAGCCAAGAAATGGTTGAGAAGGCAAAAAATTTTTCGCAATTCTGCTGCTCCAAACGCTTAACCAGAATGGCCTAGGGAAAAAATACACATACCGTTGTAATCGGGCGAGTTTCTACTTTCAGATGCAACAGGAATTTTTGGGTTAGGTCAATCCGTTCGCGAGATATGGGAGTTTGAAGCTAAGAAATGGTTGAGAATACAACAAATTTTTCGCACTTCTGCTGCTCCAAACGCTTAACGAGAATGGCCTAGGGAAAAAATACACATACCGTTGTAATCGGGCGAGTTTCTACTTTCAGATGCAATAGGAATTTTTGGGTTAGGTCAATCCGTTCGCGAGATATGGGAGTTTGAAGGTAAGAAATGGTTGAGAAGACCACAAATTTTTCCCACTTCTGCTGCTCCAAAAGCTTAACCAGAATGGCCTAGGGGAAAAATACACATACCGTTGTAATCGGGCGAGTTTCTACTTTCAGAAGCAATAGGAATTTTTGGGTTAGGTCAATCCGTTCGCGAGATATGGGAGTTTGAAGCCAAGAAATGGTTGAGAAGGCAAAAAATTTTTCGCAATTCTGCTGCTCCAAACGCTTAACCAGAATGGCCTAGGGAAAAAATACACATACCGTTGTAATCGGGCGAGTTTCTACTTTCAGATGCAACAGGAATTTTTGGGTTAGGTCAATCCGTTCGCGAGATATGGGAGTTTGAAGCCAAGAAATGGTTGAGAAGGCAAAAAATTTTTCGCAATTCTGCTGCTCAAACGCTTAACCAGAATGGCCTAGGGAAAAAATACACATGCCGTTGTAATCGGGCGAGTTTCTACTTTCAGATGCAATAGGACTTTTTGGGTTAGGTCAATCCGTTCGCGAGATATGGGAGTTTGAAGCCAAGAAATGGTTGAGAAGGCAAAAAATTTTTCGCAATTCTGCTGCTCCGAACGCTTAGCCAGAATGGCCTAGGGAAAAAATACACATGCCGTTGTAATCGGGCGAGTTTCTACTTTCAGATGCAACAGGAATTTTTGGGTTAGGTCAATCCGTTCGCGAGATATGGGAGTTTGAAGGTAAGAAATGGTTGAGAAGACCACAAATTTTTCGCACTTCTGCTGCTCCAAAAGCTTAACCAGAATGGCCTAGGGGAAAAATACACATACCGTTGTAATCGGGCGAGTTTCTACTTTCAGAAGCAATAGGAATTTTTGGGTTTGGTCAATCCGTTCGCGAGATATGGGAGTTTGAAGCCAAGAAATGGTTGAGAAGGCAAAAAATTTTTCGCAATTCTGCTGCTCCAAACGCTTAACCAGAATGGCCTAGGGAAAAAATACACATACCGTTGTAATCGGGCGAGTTTCTACTTTCAGATGCAACAGGAATTTTTGGGTTAGGTCAATCCGTTCGCGAGATATGGGAGTTTGAAGCTAAGAAATGGTTGAGAATACAACAAATTTTTCGCACTTCTGCTGCTCCAAACGCTTAACGAGAATGGCCTAGGGAAAAAATACACATACCGTTGTAATCGGGCGAGTTTCTACTTTCAGATGCAATAGGAATTTTTGGGTTAGGTCAATCCGTTCGCGAGATATGGGAGTTTGAAGCCAAGAAATTGTTGAGAAGAAAACAAATTTTTGGCAATTCTGCTTCTCCAAACGCTTGACCAGAGTGTGCTAGGGAAAAAATACACATACCGTTGTAATCGGGCGAGTTTCTACTTTCAGACGCTACAGGAATTTTTGGGTTCGGTCAATCCGTTCGCGAGATATGGGAGTTTGAAGCCAACAAATGGTTGAGAAGGCAAAAAATATTTCGCAATTCTGCTGCTCCAAACGCTTAACCAGAATGGCCTAGGGAAAAAATACCCATGCCGTTGTAATCGGGCGAGTTTCTACTTTTAGATGCAATAAGACATTTTGGGTTAGGTCGATCCGTTCGCGAGATATGGGAGTTTGAAGCTAAGAAATGGTTGAGAAGACAACAAATTTTTCGCACTTCTGCTGCTCCAAACGCTTAGCCAGAATGGCCTGGGGAAAAAATACACATACCGTTGTAATCGGGCGAGTTTCGACTTTCAGATGCAATAGGAATTTTTGGGTTAGGTCAATCCGTTCGCGAGATATGGGAGTTTGAAGCCAAGAAATGGTTCAGAAGGCAAAAAATTGTTCGCAATTCTGCTGCTCCAAACGCTTAACCAGAATGGCCTACGGAAAAAATACACATACCGTTGTAATCGGGCGAGTTTCTTCTTTCAGATCCAATACGAATTTTTGGGTTAGGTCAATCCTTTCGCGAGATATGGGAGTTTGAAGCCAAGAAATGGTTGAGAAGAAAACAAATTTTTCGCAATTCTGCTTCTCCAAACGCTTGACCAGAGTGGGCTAGGGAAAAAATACACATACCGTTGTAATCGGGCGAGTTTCTACTTTCGGACGCTACAGGAATTTTTGGGTTCGGTCAATCCGTTCGCGAGATATGGGAGTTTGAAGCCAACAAATGGTTGAGAAGGCAAAAAATTTTTCGCAATTCTGCTGCTCCAAACGCTTAACCAGAATGGCCTAGGGAAAAAATACCCATGCCGTTGTAATCGGGCGAGTTTCTTCTTTCAGATGCAATACGAATTTTTGGGTTAGGTCAATCCTTTCGCGAGATATGGGAGTTTGAAGCCAAGAAATGGTTGAGAAGAAAACAAATTTTTCGCAATTCTGCTTCTCCAAACGCTTGACCAGAGTGGGCTAGGGAAAAAATACACATACCGTTGTAATCGGGCGAGTTTCTACTTTCAGACGCTACAGGAATTTTTGGGTTCGGTCAATCCGTTCGCGAGATATGGGAGTTTGAAGCCAACAAATGGTTGAGAAGGCAAAAAATTTTTCGCAATTCTGCTGCTCCAAACGCTTAACCAGAATGGCCTAGGGAAAAAATACCCATGCCGTTGTAATGGGGCGAGTTTCTACTTTCAGATGCAATTGGACATTTTGGGTTAGGTCCATCCGTTCGCGAGATATGGGAGTTTGAAGCCAAGAAATGGTTGAGGAGGCAAAAAATTTTTCGCAAGTCTGCTGCTCCAAACGTTTAACCAGAATGGCCTAGGGAGAAAATACACATACCGTTGTAATCGGGCGAGTTTCGACTTTCAGATGCAATAGGAATTTTTGGGTTAGGTCAATCCGTTCGCGAGATATGGGAGTTTGAAGCCAAGAAATGGTTGAGAAGGCAAAAAATTTTTCGCAATTCTGCTGCTCCAAACGCATAACCAGAATGGCTTAGGGAAAAAATACAAATACTGTTGTGATCGGGCGAGCTTCTACTTTCAGATGCAATAGGAATTTTTGGGATAGGTCAATCCTTCCGCGAGGTATGGGAGTTTGAAAACAAGAAATGGTTGAGAAGGCAAAAAATTTTTCGCAATTCTGCTGCTCCAAACGCTTAACCAGAATGGCCTAGGGAAAAAATACACATACCGTTGTAATCGGGCGAGTTTCTACTCTCAGATGCAACAGGAATTTTTGGGTTAGGTCAATCCGTTCGCGAGATATGGGAGTTTGATGCTAAGAAATGGTTGAGAAGACAACAAATTTTTCGCACTTCTGCTGCTCCAAACGCTTAACCAGAATGGCCTAGGGAAAAAATACACATACCATTGTAATCGGGCGAGTTTCGACTTTCAGATGCAATAGGAATTTTTGGGTTAGGTCAATCCGTTCGCGAGATATGGGAGTTTGAAGCCAAGAAATGGTTGAGAAGGCAAAAAATTTTTCGCAATTCTGCTGCTCCGAACGCTTAACCAGAATGGCCTAGGGAAAAAATACACATGCCGTTGTAGTCGGGCGAGTTTCTACTTTCAGATGCAACAGGAATTTTTGGGTTAGGTCAATCCGTTCGCGAGATATGGGAGTTTGAAGCTAAGAAATGGTTGAGAAGACCACAAATTTTTCGCACTTCTGCTGCTCCAAAAGCTTAACCAGAGTGGCCTAGGGGAAAAATACACATACCGTTGTAATCGGGCGAGTTTCTACTTTCAGAAGCAATAGGAATTTTTGGGTTAGGTCAATCCGTTCGCGAGATATGGGAGTTTGAAGCCAAGAAGTGGTTGAGAAGACAACAAATTTTTCGCACTTCTGCTGCTCCATACGCTTAGCCAGAATGGCCTGGGGAAAAAATACACATACCGTTGTAATCGCGCGAGTTTCGATTTTCAGATGCAATAGGAATTTTTGGGTTAGGTCAATCCGTTCGCGAGATATGGGAGTTTGATGCCAAGAAATGGTTCAGAAGGCAAAAAATTTTTCGCAATTCTGCTGCCCCAAACGCTTAACCAGAATGGCCTAGGGAAAAAATACACATACCGTTGTAATCGGGCGAGTTTCTTCTTTCAGATGCAATACGAAATTTGGGTTAGGTCAATCCTTTCGCGAGATATGGGAGTTTGAAGCCAAGAAATGGTTGAGAAGAAAACAAATTTTTCGCAATTCTGCTTCTCCAAACGCTTGACCAGAGTGGGCTAGGGAAAAAATACACATACCGCTGTAATCGGGCGAGTTTCTACTTTCAGACGCTACAGGAATTTTTGGGTTCGGTCAATCCGTTCGCGAGATATGGGAGTTTGAAGCCAACAAATGGTTGAGAAGGCATAAAATTTTTCGCAATTCTGCTGCTCCAAACGCTTAACCAGAATGGCCTAGGGAAAAAATACCCATGCCGTTGTAATCGGGCGAGTTTCTACTTTCAGATGCAATAGGACATTTTGGGTTAGGTCCATCCGTTCGCGAGATATGGGCGTTTGAAGCCAAGAAATGGTTGAGAAGGCAAAAAATTTTTCGCAAGTCTGCTGCTCCAAACGTTTAACCAGAATGGCCTAGGGAGAAAATACACATACCGTTGTAATCGGGCGAGTTTCGACTTTCAGATGCAATAGGAATTTTTGGGTTCGGTCAATCCGTTCGCGAGATATGGGAGTTTGAAGCCAACAAATGGTTGAGAAGGCATAAAATTTTTCGCAATTCTGCTGCTCCAAACGCTTAACCAGAATGGCCTAGGGAAAAAATACCCATGCCGTTGTAATCGGGCGAGTTTCTACTTTCAGATGCAATAGGACTTTTTGGGTTAGGTCAATCCGTTCGCGAGATATGGGAGTTTGAAGCCAAGAAATGGTTGAGAAGGCAAAAAATTTTTCGCAGTTCTGCTGCTCCAAACGCTTAACCAGAATGGCCTAGGGAAAAAATACACATACCGTTGTAGTCGGGCGAGTTTCTACTTTCAGATGCAACAGGAATTTTTGGGTTAGGTCAATCCGTTCGCGAGATATGGGAGTTTGAAGCTAAGAAATGGTTGAGAAGACCACAAATTTTTCGCACTTCTGCTGCTCCAAAAGCTTAACCAGAATGGCCTAGGGGAAAAATACAGATACCGTTGTAATCGGGCGAGTTTCTACTTTCAGGAGCAATAGGAATTTTTGGGTTGGGTCAATCCGTTCGCGAGATATGGGAGTTTGAAGACAAGAAATGGTTGAGAGGGCAAAAAATTTTTCGCAATTCTGCTGCTCCAAACGCTTAACCAGAATGGCCTAGGGAAAAAATACACATACCGTTGTAATCGGGCGAGTTTCTACTTTCAGATGCAACAGGAATTTTTGGGTTAGGTCAATCCGTTCGCGAGATATGGGAGTTTGAAGCTAAGAAATGGTTGAGAATACAACACATTTTTCGCACTTCTGCTGCTCCAAACGCTTAACCAGAATGGCCTAGGGAAAAAATACACATACCGTTGTAATCGGGCGAGTTTCTACTTTCAGATGCAATAGGAATTTTTGGGTTAGGTCAATCCGTTCGCGAGATATGGGAGTTTGATGCCAAGAAATGGTTGAGAAGAAAACAAATTTTTCGCAATTCTGCTTCTCCAAACGCTTGACCAGAGTGGGCTAGGGAGAAAATACACATACCGTTGTAATCGGGCGAGTTTCTACTTTCAGACGCTACAGGAATTTTTGGGTTCGGTCAATCTGTTCGCGAGATATGGGAGTTTGAAGCCAAGAAATGGTTCAGAAGGCAAAAAATTTTTCGCAATTCTGCTACTCCAAACGCTCAACCAGAATGGCCTAGGGAAAAAATACACATACCTTTGTCATCGGGCGAGTTTCTTCTTTCAGATGCAATACGAATTTTTGGGTTAGGTCAATCCTTTCGCGAGATATGGGAGTTTGAAGCCAAGAAATGGTTGAGAAGAAAACAAATTTTTCGCAATTCTGCTTCTCCAAACGCTTGACCAGATTGGGCTAGGGAAAAAATACACATACCGTTGTAATCGGGCGAGTTTCTACTTTCAGACGCTACAGGAATTTTTGGGTTCGGTCAATCCGTTCGCGAGATATGGGAGTTTGAAGCCAAGAAATGGTTGAGAAGGCAAAAAATTTTTCGCAATTCTGCTACTCCAAACACTTAACCAGAATGGCCTAGGGAAAAAATACCCATGCCGTTGTTATCGGGCGAGTTTCTACTTTCAGATGCAATAGGACATTTTGGGTTAGGTCCATCCGTTCGCGAGATATGGGAGTTTGAAGCCAAGAAATGGTTGAGAAGGCAAAAAAATTTTCGCAAGTCTGCTGCTCCAAACGTTTAACCAGAATGGCCTAGGGAGAAAGTACACATACCGTTGTAATCGGGCGAGTTTCTACTTTCAGATGCAACAGGAATTTTTGGGTTAGGTCAATCCGTTCGCGAGATATGGGAGTTTGAAGCTAAGAAATGGTTGAGAATACAACAAATTTTTCGCACTTCTGCTGCTCCAAACACTTAACCAGAATGGCCTAGGGAAAAAATACACATACCGTTGTAATCGGGCGAGCTTCTACTTTCAGATGCAATAGGAATTTTTGGGTTAGGTCAATCCGTTCGCGAGATATGGGAGTTTGAAGCCAAGAAATGGTTGAGAAGAAAACAAATTTTTCGCAATTCTGCTTCTCCAAACGCTTGACCAGAGTGTGCTAGGGAAAAAATACACATACCGTTGTAATCGGGCGAGTTTCTACTTTCAGACGCTACAGGAATTTTTGGGTTCGGTCAATCCGTTCGCGAGATATGGGAGTTTGAAGCCAACAAATGGTTGAGAAGGCAAAAAATTTTTCGAAATTCTGCTGCTCCAAACGCTTAACCAGAATGGCCTAGGGAAAAAATACCCATGCCGTTGTAATCGGGCGAGTTTCTACTTTTAGATGCAATAGGACATTTTGGGTTAGGTCAATCCGTTCGCGAGATATAGGAGTTTGAAGCTAAGAAATGTTTGAGAAGACAACAAATTTTTCGCACTTCTGCTGCTCCAAACGCTTAGCCAGAATGGCCTGGTGAAAAAATACACATACCGTTGTAATCGGGCGAGTTTCGACTTTCAGATGCAATAGGAATTTTTGGGTTAGGTCAATCCGTTCGCGAGATATGGGAGTTTGAAGCCAAGAAATGGTTCAGAAGGCAAAAAATTGTTCGCAATTCTGCTGCTCCAAACGCTCAACCAGAATGGCCTAGGGAAAAAATACACATACCGTTGTAATCGGGCGAGTTTCTTCTTTCAGATGCAATACGAATTTTTGGGTTAGGTCAATCCTTTCGCGAGATATGGGAGTTTGAAGCCAAGAAATGGTTGAGAAGAAAACAAATTTTTCGCAATTCTGCTTCTCCAAACGCTTGACCAGAGTGGGCTAGGGAAAAAATACACATACCGTTGTAATCGGGCGAGTTTCTACTTTCAGACGCTACAGGAATTTTTGGGTTCGGTCAATCCGTTCGCGAGATATGGGAGTTTGAAGCCAAGAAATGGTTGAGAAGGCAAAAAATTTTTCGCAATTCTGCTGCTCCAAACGCTTAACCAGAATGGCCTAGGGAAAAAATACACATACCGTTGTAATCGGGCGAGTTTCTACTTTCAGATGCAACAGGAATTTTTGGTTAGGTCAATCCGTTCGCGAGATATGGGAGTTTGAAGCTAAGAAATGGTTGAGAAGACAACAAATTTTTCGCACTTCTGCTGCTCCAAAAGCTTAACCAGAATGGCCTAGGGAAAAAATACACATACCGTTGTAATCGGGCGAGTTTCTACTTTCAGATGCAACAGGAATTTTTGGGTTAGGTCAATCCGTTCGCGAGATATGGGAGTTTGATGCTAAGAAATGGTTGAGAAGACAACAAATTTTTCGCACTTCTGCTGCTCCAAACGTTTAACCAGAATGGCCTAGGGGAAAAATACACATACCGTTGTAATCGGGCGAGTTTCTACTTTCAGAAGCAATAGGAATTTTTGGGATAGGTCAATCCGTTCGCGAGATATGGGAGTTTGAAGCCAAGAAGTGGTTGAGAAGGCAAAAAATTTTTCGCAATTCTGCTGCTCCAAACGCTTAACCAGAATGGCCTAGGGAAAAAATACACATACCGTTGTAATCGGGCGTGTTTCTACTTTCAGATGCAATAGGAATTTTTGGGTTAGGTCAATCCGTTCGCGAGATATGGGAGTTTGAAGCCAAGAAATGGTTGAGAAGAAAACAAATTTTTCGCAATTCTGCTTCTCCAAACGCTTGACCAGAGTGTGCTAGGGAAAAAATACACATACCGTTGTAATCGGGCGAGTTTCTACTTTCAGACGCTACAGGAATTTTTGGGTTCGGTCAATCCGTTCGCGAGATATGGGAGATTGAAGCCAACAAATGGTTGAGAAGGCAAAAAATTTTTCGCAATTATGCTGCAAACGCTTAACCAGAATGGCCTAGGGAAAAAATACCCATGCCGTTGTAATCGGGCGAGTTTCTACTTTTAGATGCAATAGGACATTTTGGGTTAGGTCAATCCGTTCGCGAGATATGGGAGTTTGAAGCTAAGAAATGGTTGAGAAGACAACAAATTTTTCGCACTTCCGCTGCTCCAAACGCTTAGCCAGAATGGCCGGGGGAAAAAATACACATACCGTTGTAATCGGGCGAGTTTCGACTTTCAGATGCAATAGGAATTTTTGGGTTAGGTCAATCCGTTCGCGAGATATGGGAGTTTGAAGCCAAGAAATGGTTGAGAAGGCAAAAAATTTTTCGCAATTCTGCTGCTCCAAACGCATAACCAGAATGGCCTAGGGAAAAAATACAAATACTGTTGTGATCGGGCGAGCTTCTACTTTCAGATGCAATAGGAATTTTTGGGATAGGTCAATCCTTCCGCGAGGTATGGGAGTTTGAAAACAAGAAATGGTTGAGAAGAAAACAAATTTTTCGCAATTCTGCTTCTCCAAACGCTTGACCAGAGTGGGCTAGGGAAAAAAATACACACACCGTTCTATTCGGGCGAGTTTCTACTTTCAGATGCAATAGGAATTTTTGGGTTAGGTCAATCCGTTCGCGAGAAATGGGAGTTTGAAGCTAAGAAATGGTTGAGAAGACCACAAATTTTTCGCAATTCTGCTGCTCCAAACGCTTAACCAGAATGGCCTAGGGAAAAAATACCCATGCCGTTGTAATCGTGCGAGTTTCTACTTTTAGATGCAATAGGACATTTTGGGTTAGGTCAATCCGTTCGCGAGATATGGGAGTTTGAAGCCAAGAAATGGTTGAGAAGGCAAAAAATTTTTCGCAATTCTGCTGCTCCAAACGCTTAACCAGAATGGCCTAGGGAAAAAATACCCATGCCGTTGTAATCGTGCGAGTTTCTACTTTTAGATGCAATAGGACATTTTGGGTTAGGTCAATCCGTTCGCGAGATATGGGAGTTTGAAGCTAAGAAATGGTTGAGAAGACAACAAATTTTTCGCACTTCTGCTGCTCCAAACGCTTAGCCAGAATGGCCTGGGGAAAAAATACACATACCGTTGTAATCGGGCGAGTTTCGACTTTCAGATGCAATAGGAATTTTTGGGTTAGGTCAATCCGTTCGCGAGATATGGGAGTTTGAAGCCAAGAAATGGTTGAGAAGGCAAAAAATTTTTCGCAATTCTGCTGCTCCAAACGCATAACCAGAACGGCCTAGGGAAAAAATACAAATACTGTTGTGATCGGGCGAGCTTCTACTTTCAGATGCAATAGGAATTTTTGGGATAGGTCAATCCTTCCGCGAGGTATGAGAGTTTGAAAACAAGAAATGGTTGAGAAGAAAACAAATTTTTCGCAATTCTGCTTCTCCAAACGCTTGACCAGAGTGGGCTAGGGAAAAAATACACATACCGTTCTATTCGGGCGAGTTTCTACTTTCAGATGCAATAGGAATTTTTGGGTTAGGTCAATCCGTTCGCGAGATATGGGAGTTTGAAGCTAAGAAATGGTTGAGAAGACCACAAATTTTTCGCACTTCTGCTGCTCCAAAAGCTTAACCAGAATGGCCTAGGGGAAAAATACACATACCGTTGTAATCGGGCGAGTTTCTACTTTCAGAAGCAATAGGAATTTTTGGGTTAGGTCAATCCGTTCGCGAGATATGGGAGTTTGAAGCCAAGAAATGGTTGAGAAGGCAAAAAATTTTTCGCAATTCTGCTGCTCCAAACGCTTAACCAGAATGGCCTAGGGAAAAAATACACATACCGTTGTAATCGGGCGAGTTTCTACTTTCAGATGCAACAGGAATTTTTGGTTAGGTCAATCCGTTCGCGAGGTATGGGAGTTTGAAGCAAAGAAATGGTTGAGAAGACAACAAATTTTTCGCACTTCTGCTGCTCCAAAAGCTTAACCAGAATGGCCTAGGGAAAAAATACACATACCGTTGTAATCGGGCGAGTTTCTACTTTCAGATGCAACAGGAATTTTTGGGTTAGGTCAATCCGTTCGCGAGATATGGGAGTTTGATGCTAAGAAATGGTTGAGAAGACAACAAATTTTTCGCACTTCTGCTGCTCCAAACGCTTAACCAGAATGGCCTAGGGAAAAAATACACATACCCTTGTAATCGGGCGAGTTTCGACTTTCAGATGCAATAGGAATTTTTGGGTTAGGTCAATCCGTTCGCGAGATATGGGAGTTTGAAGCCAAGAAATGGTTGAGAAGGCAAAAAATTTTTCGCAATTCTGCTGCTCCAAACGCTTAACCAGAATGGCCTAGGGAAAAAATACACATGCCGTTGTAATCGGGCGAGTTTCTACTTTCAGATGCAATAGGACTTTTTGGGTTAGGTCAATCCGTTCGCGAGATATGGGAGTTTGAAGCCAAGAAATGGTTGAGAAGGCAAACAATTTTTCGCAGTTCTGCTGCTCCAAACGCTTAACCAGAATGGCCTAGGGAAAAAATACACATACCGTTGTAGTCGGGCGAGTTTCTACTTTCAGATGCAACAGGAATTTTTGGGTTAGGTCAATCCGTTCGCGAGATATGGGAGTTTGAAGCTAAGAAATGGTTGAGAAGACCACAAATTTTTCGCACTTCTGCTGCTCCAAAAGCTTAACCAGAATGGCCTAGGGGAAAAATACACATACCGTTGTAATCGGGCGAGTTTCTACTTTCAGAAGCAATAGGAATTTTTGGGTTAGGTCAATCCGTTCGCGAGATATGGGAGTTTGAAGCCAAGAAATGGTTGAGAAGGCAAAAAATTTTTCGCAATTCTGCTGCTCCAAACGCTTAACCAGAATGGCCTAGGGAAAAAATACACATACCGTTGTAATCGGGCAGGTTTCTACTTTCAGATGCAACAGGAATTTTTGGGTTAGGTCAATCCGTTCGCGAGATATGGGAGTTTGAAGCTAAGAAATGGTTGAGAAGACAACAAATTTTTCGCAATTCTGCTGCTCCAAACGCTTAACCAGAATGGCCTAGGGAAAAAATACGCATACCGTTGTAATCGGGCGAGTTTCTACTTTCAGATGCAATAGGAATTTTTGGGTTAGGTCAATCCGTTCGCGAGATATGGGAGTTTGAAGCCAAGAAATGGTTGAGAAGAAAACAAATTTTTCGCAATTCTGCTTCTCCAAACGCTTGACCAGAGTGGGCTAGGGAAAAAATACACATACCGTTGTAATCGGGCGAGTTTCTACTTTCAGACGCTACAGGAATTTTTGGGTTCGGTCAATCCGTTCGCGAGATATGGGAGTTTGAAGCCAACAAATGGTTGAGAAGGCAAAAAATTTTTCGCAATTCTGCTGCTCCAAACGCTTAACCAGAATGGCCTAGGGACAAAATACCCATGCCGTTGTTATCGGGCGAGTTTCTACTTTCAGATGCAATAGGACATTTTGGGTTAGGTCCATCCGTTCGCGAGATATGGGAGTTTGAAGCCAAGAAATGGTTGAGAAGGCAAAAAATTTTTCGCAAGTCTGCTGCTCCAAACGTTTAACCAGAATGGCCTAGGGAGAAAATACACATACCGTTGTAATCGGGCGAGTTTCTACTTTCAGATGCAACAGGAATTTTTGGGTTAGGTCAATCCGTTCGCGAGATATGGGAGTTTGAAGCCAACAAATGGTTGAGAAGGCAAAAAATTTTTCGCAATTCTGCTGCTCCAAACGCTTAACCAGAATGGCCTAGGGAAAATATACCCATGCCGTTGTTATCGGGCGAGTTTCTACTTTCAGATGCAATAGGACATTTTGGGTTAGGTCCATCCGTTCGCGAGATATGGGAGTTTGAAGCCAAGAAATGGTTGAGAAGGCAAAAAATTTTTCGCAAGTCTGCTGCTCCAAACGTTTAACCAGAATGGCCTAGGGAGAAAATACACATACCGTTGTAATCGGGCCAGTTTCTACTTTCAGATGCAACAGGAATTTTTGGGTTAGGTCAATCCGTTCGCGAGATATGGGTGTTTGAAGCTAAGAAATGGTTGAGAATACAACAAATTTTTCGCACTTCTGCTGCTCCAAACGCTTAACCAGAATGGCCTAGGGAAAAAATACACATACCGTTGTAATCGGGCGAGTTTCTACTTTCAGATGCAATAGGAATTTTTGGGTTAGGTCAATCCGTTCGCGAGATATGGGAGTTTGAAGCCAAGAAATGGTTGAGAAGAAAACAAATTTTTCGCAATTCTGCTTCTCCAAACGCTTGACCAGAGTGTGCTAGGGAAAAAATACACATACCGTTGTAATCGGGCGAGTTTCTACTTTCAGACGCTACAGGAATTTTTGGGTTCGGTCAATCCGTTCGCGAGATATGGGACTTTGAAGCCAACAAATGGTTGAGAAGGCAAAAAATTTTTCGCAATTCTGCTGCTCCAAACGCTTAACCAGAATGGCCTAGGGAAAAAATACCCATGCCGTTGTAATCGGGCGAGTTTCTACTTTTAGATGCAATAGGACATTTTGGGTTAGGTCAATCCGTTCGCGAGATATGGGAGTTTGAAGCTAAGAAATGGTTGAGAAGACAACAAATTTTTCGCAATTCTGCTGCTCCAAACGCTTAGCCAGAATGGCCTGGGGAAAAAATACACATACCGTTGTAATCGGGCGAGTTTCGACTTTCAGATGCAATAGGAATTTTTGGGTTAGGTCAATCCGTTCGCGCGATATGGGAGTTTGAAGCCAAGAAATGGTTCAGAAGGCAAAAAATTGTTCGCAATTCTGCTGCTCCAAACGCTTAACCAGAATGGCCTAGGGAAAAAATACACATACCGTTGTAATCGGGCGAGTTTCTTCTTTCAGATGCAATACGAATCTTTGGGTTAGGTCAATCCTTTCGCGAGATATGGGAGTTTGAAGCCAAGAAATGGTTGAGAAGAAAACAAATTTTTCGCAATTCTGCTTCTCCAAACGCTTGACCAGAGTGTGCTAGGGAAAAAATACACATACCGTTGTAATCGGGCGAGTTTCTACTTTCAGACGCTACAGGAATTTTTGGGTTCGGTCAATCCGTTCGCGAGATATGGGAGTTTGAAGCCAACAAATGGTTGAGAAGGCAAAAAATTTTTCGCAATTCTGCTGCTCCAAACGCTTAACCAGAATGGCCTAGGGAAAAAATACCCATGCCGTTGTAATCGGGCGAGTTTCTACTTTCAGATGCAATAGGACATTTTGGGTTAGGTCCATCCGTTCGCGAGATATGGGAGTTTGAAGCCAAGAAATGGTTGAGAAGGCAAAAAATTTTTCGCAAGTCTGCTGCTCCAAACGTTTAACCAGAATGGCCTAGGGAAAAAATACACATACCGTTGTAGTCGGGCGAGTTTCTACTTTCAGATGCAACAGGAATTTTTGGGTTAGGTCAATCCGTTCGCGAGATATGGGAGTTTGAAGCCAACAAATGGTTGAGAAAGCAAAAAATTTTTCGCAATTCTGCTGCTCCAAACGCTTAACCAGAATGGCCTAGGGAAAAAATACCCATGCCGTTGTTATCGGGCGAGTTTCTACTTTCAGATGCAATAGGACATTTTGGGTTAGGTCCATCCGTTCGCGAGATATGGGAGTTTGAAGCCAAGAAATGGTTGAGAAGGCAAAAAATTTTTCGCAAGTCTGCTGCTCCAAACGTTTAACCAGAATGGCCTAGGGAGAAAATACACATACCGTTGTAATCGGGCGAGTTTCTACTTTCAGACGCTACAGGAATTTTTGGGTTCGGTCAATCCGTTCGCGAGATATGGGAGTTTGAAGCCAACAAATGGTTGAGAAGGCAAAAAATTTTTCGCAATTCTGCTGCTCCAAACGCTTAACCAGAATGGCCTAGGGAAAAAATACCCATGCCGTTGTAATCGGGCGAGTTTCTACTTTTAGATGCAATAGGACATTTTGGGTTAGGTCAATCCGTTCGCGAGATATGGGAGTTTGAAGCTAAGAAATGGTTGAGAAGACAACAAATTTTTCGCAATTCTGCTGCTCCAAACGCTTAGCCAGAATGGCCTGGGGAAAAAATACACATACCGTTGTAATCGGGCGAGTTTCGACTTTCAGATGCAATAGGAATTTTTGGGTTAGGTCAATCCGTTCGCGAGATATGGGAGTTTGAAGCCAAGAAATGGTTCAGAAGGCAAAAAATTGTTCGCAATTCTGCTGCTCCAAACGCTTAACCAGAATGGCCTAGGGAAAAAATACACATACCGTTGTAATCGGGCGAGTTTCTTCTTTCAGATGCAATACGAATCTTTGGGTTAGGTCAATCCTTTCGCGAGATATGGGAGTTTGAAGCCAAGAAATGGTTGAGAAGAAAACAAATTTTTCGCATTTCTGCTTCTCCAAACGCTTGACCAGAGTGGGCTAGGGAAAAAATACTCATACCGTTGTAATCGGGCGAGTTTCTACTTTCAGACGCTACAGGAATTTTTGGGTTCGGTCAATCCGTTCGCGAGATATGGGAGTTTGAAGCTAAGAAATGGTTGAGAAGACCACAAATTTTTCGCACTTCTGCTGCTCCAAAAGCTTAACCAGAATGGCCTAGGGGAAAAATACACATACCGTTGTAATCGGGCGAGTTTCTACTTTCAGAGGCAATAGGAATTTTTGGGTTAGGTCAATCCGTTCGCGAGATATGGGAGTTTGAAGCCAAGAAATGGTTGAGAAGGCAAAAAATTTTTCGCAATTCTGCTGCTCCAAACGCTTAACCAGAATGGCCTAGGGAAAAAATACCCATGCCGTTATAATCGGGCGAGTTTCTACTTTTAGATGCAATAGGACATTTTGGGTTAGGTCAATCCGTTCGCGAGATATGGGAGTTTGAAGCTAAGAAATGGTTGAGAAGACAACAAATTTTTCGCAATTCTGCTGCTCCAAACGCTTAGCCAGAATGGCCTGGGGAAAAAATACACATACCGTTGTAATCGGGCGAGTTTCGACTTTCAGATGCAATAGGAATTTTTGGGTTAGGTCAATCCGTTCGCGAGATATGGGAGTTTGAAGCCAAGAAATGGTTCAGAAGGCAAAAAATTGTTCGCAATTCTGCTGCTCCAAACGCTTAACCAGAATGGCCTAGGGAAAAAATACACATACCGTTGTAATCGGGCGAGTTTCTTCTTTCAGATGCAATACGAATCTTTGGGTTAGGTCAATCCTTTCTCGAGATATGGGAGTTTGAAGCCAAGAAATGGTTGAGAAGAAAACAAATTTTTCGCAATTCTGCTTCTCCAAACGCTTGACCAGAGTGGGCTAGGGAAAAAATACACATACCGTTGTAATCGGGCGAGTTTCTACTTTCAGACGCTACAGGAATTTTTGGGTTCGGTCAATCCGTTCGCGAGATATGGGAGTTTGAAGCCAACAAATGGTTGAGAAGGCAAAAAATTTTTCGCAATTCTGCTGCTCCAAACGCTTAACCAGAATGGCCTAGGGAAAAAATACCCATGCCGTTGTAATCGGGCGAGTTTCTACTTTCAGATGCAATAGGACATTTTGGGTTAGGTCAATCTGTTCGCGAGATATGGGAGTTTGAAGCTAAGAAATGTTTGAGAAGACAACAAATTTTTCGCACTTCTGCTGCTCCATACGCTTAGCCAGAATGGCCTGGGGAAAAAATACACATACCGTTGTAATCGGGCGAGTTTCGACTTTCAGATGCAATAGGAATTTTTGGGTTAGGTCAATCCGTTCGCGAGATATGGGAGTTTGAAGCCAAGAAATGGTTGAGAAGGCAAAAAATTTTTCGCAATTCTGCTGCTCCAAACGCTTAACCAGAATGGCCTAGGGAAAAAATACACATACCGTTGCAATCGGGCGAGTTTCTACTTTCAGATGCAACAGGAATTTTTGGGTTCGGTCAATCCGTTCGCGAGATATGGGAGTTTGAAGCCAACAAATGGTTGAGAAGGCATAAAATTTTTCGCAATTCTGCTGCTCCAAACGCTTAACCAGAATGGCCTAGGGAAAAAATACACATACCGTTGTAATCGGGCGAGTTTCTACTTTCAGATGCAATAGGAATTTTTGGGTTAGGTCAATCCGTTCGCGAGATATGGGAGTTTGAAGCCAAGAAATGGTTCAGAAGGCAAAAAATTTTTCGCAATTCTGCTGCTCCAAACGCTTAACCAGAATGGCCTAGGGAAAAAATACACATACCGTTGTAATCGGGCGAGTTTCTTCTTTCAGATGCAATACGAATTTTTGGGTTAGGTCAATCCTTTCGCGAGATATGGGAGTTTGAAGCCAAGAAATGGTTGAGAAGAAAACAAATTTTTCGCAATTCTGCTTCTCCAAACGCTTGACCAGATTGGGCTAGGGAAAAAATACACATACCGTTGTAATCGGGCGAGTTTCTACTTTCAGACGCTACAGGAATTTTTGGGTTCGGTCAATCCGTTCACGAGATATGGGAGTTTGAAGCCAACAAATGGTTGAGAAGGCAAAAAATTGTTCGCAATTCTGCTGCTCCAAACGCTTAACCAGAATGGCCTAGGGAAAAAATACACATACCGTTGTAATCGGGCGAGTTTCTTCTTTCAGATGCAATACGAATCTTTGGGTGAGGTCAATCCTTTCTCGAGATATGGGAGTTTGAAGCCAAGAAATGGTTGAGAAGAAAACAAATTTTTCGCAATTCTGCTTCTCCAAACGCTTGACCAGAGTGGGCTAGGGAAAAAATACACATACCGTTGTAATCGGGCGAGTTTCTACTTTCAGACGCTACAGGAATTTTTGGGTTCGGTCAATCCGTTCGCGAGATATGGGAGTTTGAAGCCAACAAATGGTTGAGAAGGCAAAAAATTTTTCGCAATTCTGCTGCTCCAAACGCTTAACCAGAATGGCCTAGGGAAAAAATACCCATGCCGTTGTAATCGGGCGAGTTTCTACTTTCAGATGCAATAGGACATTTTGGGTTAGGTCAATCTGTTCGCGAGATATGGGAGTTTGAAGCTAAGAAATGGTTGAGAAGACAACAAATTTTTCGCACTTCTGCTGCTCCATACGCTTAGCCAGAATGGCCTGGGGAAAAAATACACATACCGTTGTAATCGGGCGAGTTTCTACTTTCAGATGCAATAGGACATTTTGGGTTAGGTCCATCCGTTCGCGAGATATGGGAGTTTGAAGCCAAGAAATGGTTGAGAAGGCAAAAAATTTTTCGCAAGTCTGCTGCTCCAAACGTTTAACCAGAATGGCCTAGGGAGAAAATACACATACCGTTGTAATCGGGCGAGTTTCTACTTTCAGATGCAACAGGAATTTTTGGGTTAGGTCAATCCGTTCGCGAGATATGGGAGTTTGAAGCTAAGAAATGGTTGAGAATACAACAAATTTTTCGCACTTCTGCTGCTCCAAACGCTTAACCAGAATGGCCTAGGGAAAAAATACACATACCGTTGTAATCAGGCGAGTTTCTACTTTCAGATGCAATAGGAATTTTTGGGTTAGGTCAATCCGTTCGCGAGATATGGGAGTTTGAAGCCAAGAAATGGTTGAGAAGAAAACAAATTTTTCGCAATTCTGCTTCTCCAGACGCTTGACCAGAGTGTGCTAGGGAAAAAATACACATACCGTTGTAATCGGGCGAGTTTCTACTTTCAGACGCTACAGGAATTTTTGGGTTCGGTCAATCCGTTCGCGAGATATGGGAGTTTGAAGCCAACAAATGGTTGAGAAGGCAAAAAATTTTTCGCAATTCTGCTGCTCCAAACGCTTAACCAGAATGGCCTAGGGAAAAAATACCCATGCCGTTATAATCGGGCGAGTTTCTACTTTTAGATGCAATAGGACATTTTGGGTTAGGTCAATCCGTTCGCGAGATATGGGAGTTTGAAGCTAAGAAATGGTTGAGAAGACAACAAATTTTTCGCAATTCTGCTGCTCCAAACGCTTAGCCAGAATGGCCTGGGGAAAAAATACACATACCGTTGTAATCGGGCGAGTTTCGACTTTCAGATGCAATAGGAATTTTTGGGTTAGGTCAATCCGTTCGCGAGATATGGGAGTTTGAAGCCAAGAAATGGTTCAGAAGGCAAAAAATTGTTCGCAATTCTGCTGCTCCAAACGCTTAACCAGAATGGCCTAGGGAAAAAATACACATACCGTTGTAATCGGGCGAGTTTCTTCTTTCAGATGCAATACGAATCTTTGGGTAAGGTCAATCCTTTCTCGAGATATGGGAGTTTGAAGCCAAGAAATGGTTGAGAAGAAAACAAATTTTTCGCAATTCTGCTTCTCCAAACGCTTGACCAGAGTGGGCTAGGGAAAAAATACACATACCGTTGTAATCGGGCGAGTTTCTACTTTCAGACGCTACAGGAATTTTTGGGTTCGGTCAGTCCGTTCGCGAGATATGGGAGTTTGAAGCCAACAAATGGTTGAGAAGGCAAAAAATTTTTCGCAATTCTGCTGCTCCAAACGCTTAACCAGAATGGCCTAGGGAAAAAATACCCATGCCGTTGTAATCGGGCGAGTTTCTACTTTCAGATGCAATAGGACATTTTGGGTTAGGTCAATCTGTTCGCGAGATATGGGAGTTTGAAGCTAAGAAATGGTTGAGAAGACAACAAATTTTTCGCACTTCTGCTGCTCCATACGCTTAGCCAGAATGGCCTGGGGAAAAAATACACATACCGTTGTAATCGGGCGAGTTTCGACTTTCAGATGCAATAGGAATTTTTGGGTTAGGTCAATCCGTTCGCGAGATATGGGAGTTTGAAGCCAAGAAATGGTTGAGAAGGCAAAAAATTTTTCGCAATTCTGCTGCTCCAAACGCTTAACCAGAATGGCCTAGGGAAAAAATACACATACCGTTGTAATCGGGCGAGTTTCTACTTTCAGATGCAACAGGAATTTTTGGGTTAGGTCAATCCGTTCGCGAGATATGGGAGTTTGAAACCAACAAATGGTTGAGAAGGCAAAAAATTTTTCGCAATTCTGCTGCTCCAAACGCTTAACCAGAATGGCCTAGGGAAAAAATACCCATGCCGTTATAATCGGGCGAGTTTCTACTTTTAGATGCAATAGGACATTTTGGGTTAGGTCAATCCGTTCGCGAGATATGGGAGTTTGAAGCTAAGAAATGGTTGAGAAGACAACAAATTTTTCGCAATTCTGCTGCTCCAAACGCTTAGCCAGAATGGCCTGGGGAAAAAATACACATACCGTTGTAATCGGGCGAGTTTCGACTTTCAGATGCAATAGGAATTTTTGGGTTAGGTCAATCCGTTCGCGAGATATGGGAGTTTGAAGCCAAGAAATGGTTCAGAAGGCAAAAAATTGTTCGCAATTCTGCTGCTCCAAACGCTTAACCAGAATGGCCTAGGGAAAAAATACACATACCGTTGTAATCGGGCGAGTTTCTTCTTTCAGATGCAATACGAATCTTTGGGTTAGGTCAATCCTTTCTCGAGATATGGGAGTTTGAAGCCAAGAAATGGTTGAGAAGAAAACAAATTTTTCGCAATTCTGCTTCTCCAAACGCTTGACCAGAGTGGGCTAGGGAAAAAATACACATACCGTTGTAATCGGGCGAGTTTCTACTTTCAGACGCTACAGGAATTTTTTGGTTCGGTCAATCCGTTCGCGAGATATGGGAGTTTGAAGCCAACAAATGGTTGAGAAGGCAAAAAATTTTTCGCAATTCTGCTGCTCCAAACGCTTAACCAGAATGGCCTAGGGAAAAAATACCCATGCCGTTGTAATCGGGCGAGTTTCTACTTTCAGATGCAATAGGACATTTTGGGTTAGGTCAATCTGTTCGCGAGATATGGGAGTTTGAAGCTAAGAAATGGTTGAGAAGACAACAAATTTTTCGCACTTCTGCTGCTCCATACGCTTAGCCAGAATGGCCTGGGGAAAAAATACACATACCGTTGTAATCGGGCGAGTTTCGACTTTCAGATGCAATAGGAATTTTTGGGTTAGGTCAATCCGTTCGCGAGATATGGGAGTTTGAAGCCAAGAAATGGTTGAGAAGAAAACAAATTTTTCGCAATTCTGCTTCTCCAAACGCTTGACCAGATTGGGCTAGGGAAAAAATACACATACCGTTGTAATCGGGCGAGTTTCTACTTTCAGACGCTACAGGAATTTTTGGGTTCGGTCAATCCGTTCACGAGATATGGGAGTTTGAAGCCAACAAATGGTTGAGAAGGCAAAAAATTTTTCGCAATTCTGCTGCTCCAAACGCTTAACCAGAATGGCCTAGGGAAAAAATACACATACCGTTGTAATCGGGCGAGTTTCTTCTTTCAGATGCAATACGAATTTTTGGGTTAGGTCAATCCTTTCGCGAGATATGGGAGTTTGAAGCCAAGAAATGGTTGAGAAGAAAACAAATTTTTCGCAATTCTGCTTCTCCAAACGCTTGACCAGATTGGGCTAGGGAAAAAATACACATACCGTTGTAATCGGGCGAGTTTCTACTTTCAGACGCTACAGGAATTTTTGGGTTCGGTCAATCCGTTCGCGAGATATGGGAGTTTGAAGCCAACAAATGGTTGAGAAGGCAAAAAATTTTTCGCAATTCTGCTGCTCCAAACGCTTAACCAGAATGGCCTAGGGAAAAAATACCCATGCCGTTGTAATCGGGCGAGTTTCTACTTTTAGATGCAATAGGACATTTTGGGTTAGGTCAATCCGTTCGCGAGATATGGGAGTTTGAAGCTAAGAAATGGTTGAGAAGACAACAAATTTTTCGCAATTCTGCTGCTCCAAACGCTTAGCCAGAATGGCCTGGGGAAAAAATACACATACCGTTGTAATCGGGCGAGTTTCGACTTTCAGATGCAATAGGAATTTTTGGGTTAGGTCAATCCGTTCGCGAGATATGGGAGTTTGAAGCCAAGAAATGGTTCAGAAGGCAAAAAATTGTTCGCAATTCTGCTGCTCCAAACGCTTAACCAGAATGGCCTAGGGAAAAAATACACATACCGTTGTAATCGGGCGAGTTTCTTCTTTCAGATGCAATACGAATCTTTGGGTTAGGTCAATCCTTTCTCGAGATATGGGAGTTTGAAGCCAAGAAATGGTTGAGAAGAAAACAAATTTTTCGCAATTCTGCTTCTCCAGACGCTTGACCAGAGTGTGCTAGGGAAAAAATACACATACCGTTGTAATCGGGCGAGTTTCTACTTTCAGACGCTACAGGAATTTTTGGGTTCGGTCAATCCGTTCGCGAGATATGGGAGTTTGAAGCCAACAAATGGTTGAGAAGGCAAAAAATTTTTCGCAATTCTGCTGCTCCAAACGCTTAACCAGAATGGCCTAGGGAAAAAATACCCATGCCGTTATAATCGGGCGAGTTTCTACTTTTAGATGCAATAGGACATTTTGGGTTAGGTCAATCCGTTCGCGAGATATGGGAGTTTGAAGCTAAGAAATGGTTGAGAAGACAACAAATTTTTCGCAATTCTGCTGCTCCAAACGCTTAGCCAGAATGGCCTGGGGAAAAAATACACATACCGTTGTAATCGGGCGAGTTTCGACTTTCAGATGCAATAGGAATTTTTGGGTTAGGTCAATCCGTTCGCGAGATATGGGAGTTTGAAGCCAAGAAATGGTTCAGAAGGCAAAAAATTGTTCGCAATTCTGCTGCTCCAAACGCTTAACCAGAATGGCCTAGGGAAAAAATACACATACCGTTGTAATCGGGCGAGTTTCTTCTTTCAGATGCAATACGAATCTTTGGGTTAGGTCAATCCTTTCTCGAGATATGGGAGTTTGAAGCCAAGAAATGGTTGAGAAGAAAACAAATTTTTCGCAATTCTGCTTCTCCAAACGCTTGACCAGAGTGGGCTAGGGAAAAAATACACATACCGTTGTAATCGGGCGAGTTTCTACTTTCAGACGCTACAGGAATTTTTGGGTTCGGTCAGTCCGTTCGCGAGATATGGGAGTTTGAAGCCAACAAATGGTTGAGAAGGCAAAAAATTTTTCGCAATTCTGCTGCTCCAAACGCTTAACCAGAATGGCCTAGGGAAAAAATACCCATGCCGTTGTAATCGGGCGAGTTTCTACTTTCAGATGCAATAGGACATTTTGGGTTAGGTCAATCTGTTCGCGAGATATGGGAGTTTGAAGCTAAGAAATGGTTGAGAAGACAACAAATTTTTCGCACTTCTGCTGCTCCATACGCTTAGCCAGAATGGCCTGGGGAAAAAATACACATACCGTTGTAATCGGGCGAGTTTCGACTTTCAGATGCAATAGGAATTTTTGGGTTAGGTCAATCCGTTCGCGAGATATGGGAGTTTGAAGCCAAGAAATGGTTGAGAAGGCAAAAAATTTTTCGCAATTCTGCTGCTCCAAACGCTTAACCAGAATGGCCTAGGGAAAAAATACACATACCGTTGTAATCGGGCGAGTTTCTACTTTCAGATGCAACAGGAATTTTTGGGTTAGGTCAATCCGTTCGCGAGATATGGGAGTTTGAAACCAACAAATGGTTGAGAAGGCAAAAAATTTTTCGCAATTCTGCTGCTCCAAACGCTTAACCAGAATGGCCTAGGGAAAAAATACCCATGCCGTTATAATCGGGCGAGTTTCTACTTTTAGATGCAATAGGACATTTTGGGTTAGGTCAATCCGTTCGCGAGATATGGGAGTTTGAAGCTAAGAAATGGTTGAGAAGACAACAAATTTTTCGCAATTCTGCTGCTCCAAACGCTTAGCCAGAATGGCCTGGGGAAAAAATACACATACCGTTGTAATCGGGCGAGTTTCGACTTTCAGATGCAATAGGAATTTTTGGGTTAGGTCAATCCGTTCGCGAGATATGGGAGTTTGAAGCCAAGAAATGGTTCAGAAGGCAAAAAATTGTTCGCAATTCTGCTGCTCCAAACGCTTAACCAGAATGGCCTAGGGAAAAAATACACATACCGTTGTAATCGGGCGAGTTTCTTCTTTCAGATGCAATACGAATCTTTGGGTTAGGTCAATCCTTTCTCGAGATA
Source organism: Ptiloglossa arizonensis (assembly GCF_051014685.1). Classification (NCBI taxonomy): domain Eukaryota; kingdom Metazoa; phylum Arthropoda; class Insecta; order Hymenoptera; family Colletidae; genus Ptiloglossa; species Ptiloglossa arizonensis. The sequence continues at coordinate 555,109 of NW_027478684.1, read as the reverse complement.
TGGGAGTTTGAAGCCAAGAAATGGTTGAGAAGAAAACAAATTTTTCGCAATTCTGCTTCTCCAAACGCTTGACCAGAGTGGGCTAGGGAAAAAATACACATACCGTTGTAATCGGGCGAGTTTCTACTTTCAGACGCTACAGGAATTTTTGGGTTCGGTCAATCCGTTCGCGAGATATGGGAGTTTGAAGCCAACAAATGGTTGAGAAGGCAAAAAATTTTTCGCAATTCTGCTGCTCCAAACGCTTAACCAGAATGGCCTAGGGAAAAAATACCCATGCCGTTGTAATCGGGCGAGTTTCTACTTTCAGATGCAATAGGACATTTTGGGTTAGGTCAATCTGTTCGCGAGATATGGGAGTTTGAAGCTAAGAAATGGTTGAGAAGACAACAAATTTTTCGCACTTCTGCTGCTCCATACGCTTAGCCAGAATGGCCTGGGGAAAAAATACACATACCGTTGAAATCGGGCGAGTTTCGACTTTCAGATGCAATAGGAATTTTTGGGTTAGGTCAATCCGTTCGCGAGATATGGGAGTTTGAAGCCAAGAAATGGTTGAGAAGGCAAAAAATTTTTCGCAATTCTGCTGCTCCAAACGCTTAACCAGTATGGCCTAGGGAAAAAATACACATACCGTTGTAATCGGGCGAGTTTCTACTTTCAGATGCAACAGGAATTTTTGGGTTAGGTCAATCCGTTCGCGAGATATGGGAGTTTGAAACCAAGAAATGGTTGAGAAGGCAAAAAATTTTTCGCAATTCTGCTGCTCCAAACGCTTAACCAGAATGGCCTAGGGAAAAAATACACATGCCGTTGTAATCGGGCGAGTTTCTACTTTCAGATGCAATAGGACTTTTTGGGTTAGGTCAATCCGTTCGCGAGATATGGGAGTTTGAAGCCAAGAAATGGTTGAGAAGGCAAAAAATTTTTCGCAGTTCTGCTGCTCCAAACGCTTAACCAGAATGGCCTAGGGAAAAAATACACATACCGTTGTAGTCGGGCGAGTTTCTACTTTCAGATGCAACAGGAATTTTTGGGTTAGGTCAATCCGTTCGCGAGATATGGGTGTTTGAAGCTAAGAAATGGTTGAGAAGACCACAAATTTTTCGCACTTCTGCTGCTCCAAAAGCTTAACCAGAATGGCCTAGGGGAATAATACACATACCGTTGTAATCGGGCGAGTTTCTACTTTTAGAAGCAATAGGAATTTTTGGGTTAGGTTAATCCGTTCGCGAGATATGGGAGTTTGAAGCCAGGAAATGGTTGAGAAGGCAAAAAATTTTTCGCAATTCTGCTGCTCCAAACGCTTAACCAGAATGGCCTAGGGAAAAAATACCCATGCCGTTGTAATCGGGCGAGTTTCTACTTTCAGATGCTACAGGAATTTTTGGGTTCGGTCAATCCGTTCGCGAGATATGGGAGTTTGAAGCCAACAAATGGTTGAGAAGGCATAAAATTTTTCGCAATTCTGCTGCTCCAAACGCTTAACCAGAATGGCCTAGGGAAAAAATACACATACCGTTGTAATCGGGCGAGTTTCTACTTTCAGATGCAATAGGAATTTTTGGGTTAGGTCAATCCGTTCGCGAGATATGGGAGTTTGAAGCCAAGAAATGGTTCAGAAGGCAAAAAATTTTTCGCAATTCTGCTGCTCCAAACGCTTAACCAGAATGGCCTAGGGAAAAAATACACATACCGTTGTAATCGGGCGAGTTTCTTCTTTCAGATGCAATACGAATTTTTGGGTTAGGTCAATCCTTTCGCGAGATATGGGAGTTTGAAGCCAAGAAATGGTTGAGAAGAAAACAAATTTTTCGCAATTCTGCTTCTCCAAACGCTTGACCAGATTGGACTAGGGGAAAAATACACATACCGTTGTAATCGGGCGAGTTTCTACTTTCAGACGCTACAGGAATTTTTGGGTTCGGTCAATCCGTTCGCGAGATATGGGAGTTTGAAGCCAACAAATGGTTGAGAAGGCAAAAAATTTTTCGCAATTCTGCTGCTCCAAACGCTTAACCAGAATGGCCTAGGGAAAAAATACCCATGCCGTTGTAATCGGGCGAGTTTCTACTTTCAGATGCAATAGGACATTTTGGGTTAGGTCAATCCGTTCGCGAGATATGGGAGTTTGAAGCTAAGAAATGGTTGAGAAGACAACAAATTGTTCGCACTTCTGCTGCTCCATACGCTTAGCCAGAATGGCCTGGGGAAAAAATACACATACCGTTGTAATCGGGCGAGTTTCGACTTTCAAATGCAATAGGAATTTTTGGGTTAGGTCAATCCGTTCGCGAGATATGGGAGTTTGAAGCCAAGAAATGGTTCAGAAGGCAAAAAATTTTTCGCAATTCTGCTGCTCCAAACGCTTAACCAGAATGGCCTAGGGAAAAAATACACATACCGTTGTAATCGGGCGAATTTCTTCTTTCAGATGCAATACGAATTTTTGGGTTAGGTCAATCCTTTCGCGAGATATGGGAGTTTGAAGCCAAGAAAGGGTTGAGAAGAAAACAAATTTTTCGCAATTCTGCTTCTCCAAACGCTTGACCAGATTGGGCTAGGGAAAAAATACACATACCGTTGTAATCGGGCGAGTTTCTACTTTCAGACGCAACAGGAATTTTTGGGTTCGGTCAATCCGTTCGCGAGATATGGGAGTTTGAAGCCAACAAATGGTTGAGAAGGCATAAAATTTTTCGCAATTCTGCTGCTCCAAACGCTTAACCAGAATGGCCTAGGGAAAAAATACCCATGCCGTTGTAATCGGGCGAGTTTCTACTTTCAGATGCAATAGGACATTTTGGGTTAGGTCCATCCGTTCGCGAGATATGGGAGTTTGAAGCCAAGAAATGGTTGAGAAGGCAAAAAATTTTTCGCAAGTCTGCTGCTCCAAACGTTTAACCAGAATGGCCTAGGGAGAAAATACACATACCGTTGTAATCGGGCGAGTTTCGACTTTCAGATGCAATAGGAATTTTTGGGTTAGGTCAATCCGTTCGCGAGATATGGGAGTTTGAAGCCAAGAAATGGTTGAGAAGGCAAAAAATTTTTCGCAATTCTGCTGCTCCAAACGCTTAACCAGAATGGCCTATGGAAAAAATACAAATACTGTTGTAATCGGGCGAGCTTCTACTTTCAGATGCAACAGGAATTTTTGGGATAGGTCAATCATTCCGCGAGGCATGGGAGTTTGAAAACAAGAAATGGTTGAGAAGAAAACAAATTTTTCGCAATTCTGCTTCTCCAAACGCTTGACCAGATTGGGCTAGGGAAAAAATACACATACCGTTGTAATCGGGCGAGTTTCTACTTTCAGACGCTACAGGAATTTTTGGGTTCGGTCAATCCGTTCGCGAGATATGGGAGTTTGAAGCCAAGAAATGGTTGAGAAGGCAAAAAATTTTTCGCAATTCTGCTGCTCCAAACGCTTAACCAGAATGGCCTAGGGAAAAAATACACATACCGTTGTAATCGGGCGAGTTTCTACTTTCAGATGCAACAGGAATTTTTGGGTTAGGTCAATCCGTTCGCGAGATATGGGAGTTTGAAACCAAGAAATGGTTGAGAAGGCAAAAAATTTTTCGCAATTCTGCTGCTCCAAACGCTTAACCAGAATGGCCTAGGGAAAAAATACACATGCCGTTGTAATCGGGCGAGTTTCTACTTTCAGATGCAATAGGACTTTTTGGGTTAGGTCAATCCGTTCGCGAGATATGGGAGTTTGAAGCCAAGAAATGGTTGAGAAGGCAAAAAATTTTTCGCAGTTCTGCTGCTCCAAACGCTTAACCAGAATGGCCTAGGGAAAAAATACACATACCGTTGTAGTCGGGCGAGTTTCTACTTTCAGATGCAACAGGAATTTTTGGGTTAGGTCAATCCGTTCGCGAGATATGGGTGTTTGAAGCTAAGAAATGGTTGAGAAGACCACAAATTTTTCGCACTTCTGCTGCTCCAAAAGCTTAACCAGAATGGCCTAGGGGAATAATACACATACCGTTGTAATCGGGCGAGTTTCTACTTTCAGAAGCAATAGGAATTTTTGGGTTAGGTCAATCCGTTCGCGAGATATGGGAGTTTGAAGCCAGGAAATGGTTGAGAAGGCAAAAAATTTTTCGCAATTCTGCTGCTCCAAACGCTTAACCAGAATGGCCTAGGGAAAAAATACCCATGCCGTTGTAATCGGGCGAGTTTCTACTTTCAGATGCTACAGGAATTTTTGGGTTCGGTCAATCCGTTCGCGAGATATGGGAGTTTGAAGCCAACAAATGGTTGAGAAGGCATAAAATTTTTCGCAATTCTGCTGCTCCAAACGCTTAACCAGAATGGCCTAGGGAAAAAATACACATACCGTTGTAATCGGGCGAGTTTCTACTTTCAGATGCAATAGGAATTTTTGGGTTAGGTCAATCCGTTCGCGAGATATGGGAGTTTGAAGCCAAGAAATGGTTCAGAAGGCAAAAAATTTTTCGCAATTCTGCTGCTCCAAACGCTTAACCAGAATGGCCTAGGGAAAAAATACACATACCGTTGTAATCGGGCGAGTTTCTTCTTTCAGATGCAATACGAATTTTTGGGTTAGGTCAATCCTTTCGCGAGATATGGGAGTTTGAAGCCAAGAAATGGTTGAGAAGAAAACAAATTTTTCGCAATTCTGCTTCTCCAAACGCTTGACCAGATTGGGCTAGGGAAAAAATACACATACCGTTGTAATCGGGCGAGTTTCTACTTTCAGACGCTACAGGAATTTTTGGGTTCGGTCAATCCGTTCACGAGATATGGGAGTTTGAAGCCAACAAATGGTTGAGAAGGCAAAAAATTTTTCGCAATTCTGCTGCTCCAAACGCTTAACCAGAATGGCCTAGGGAAAAAATACACATACCGTTGTAATCGGGCGAGTTTCTTCTTTCAGATGCAATACGAATTTTTGGGTTAGGTCAATCCTTTCGCGAGATATGGGAGTTTGAAGCCAAGAAATGTTTCAGAAGAAAACAAATTTTTCGCAATTCTGCTTCTCCAAACGCTTGACCAGATTGGGCTAGGGAAAAAATACACATACCGTTGTAATCGGGCGAGTTTCTACTTTCAGACGCTACAGGAATTTTTGGGTTCGGTCAATCCGTTCGCGAGATATGGGAGTTTGAAGCCAACAAATGGTTGAGAAGGCAAAAAATTTTTCGCAATTCTGCTGCTCCAAACGCTTAACCAGAATGGCCAAGGGAAAAAATACCCATGCCGTTGTAATCGGGCGAGTTTCTACTTTTAGATGCAATAGGACATTTTGGGTTAGGTCAATCCGTTCGCGAGATATGGGAGTTTGAAGCTAAGAAATGGTTGAGAAGACAACAAATTTTTCGCAATTCTGCTGCTCCAAACGCTTAGCCAGAATGGCCTGGGGAAAAAATACACATACCGTTGTAATCGGGCGAGTTTCGACTTTCAGATGCAATAGGAATTTTTGGGTTAGGTCAATCCGTTCGCGAGATATGGGAGTTTGAAGCCAAGAAATGGTTCAGAAGGCAAAAAATTGTTCGCAATTCTGCTGCTCCAAACGCTTAACCAGAATGGCCTAGGGAAAAAATACACATACCGTTGTAATCGGGCGAGTTTCTTCTTTCAGATGCAATACGAATCTTTGGGTTAGGTCAATCCTTTCTCGAGATATGGGAGTTTGAAGCCAAGAAATGGTTGAGAAAAAACAAATTTTTCGCAATTCTGCTTCTCCAAACGCTTGACCAGAGTGGGCTAGGGAAAAAATACACATACCGTTGTAATCGGGCGAGTTTCTACTTTCAGACGCTACAGGAATTTTTGGGTTCGGTCAATCCGTTCGCGAGATATGGGAGTTTGAAGCCAACAAATGGTTGAGAAGGCAAAAAATTTTTCGCAATTCTGCTGCTCCAAACGCTTAACCAGAATGGCCTAGGGAAAAAATACCCATGCCGTTGTAATCGGGCGAGTTTCTACTTTCAGATGCAATAGGACATTTTGGGTTAGGTCAATCTGTTCGCGAGATATGGGAGTTTGAAGCTAAGAAATGGTTGAGAAGACAACAAATTTTTCGCACTTCTGCTGCTCCATACGCTTAGCCAGAATGGCCTGGGGAAAAAATACACATACCGTTGTAATCGGGCGAGTTTCTACTTTCAGATGCAATAGGACATTTTGGGTTAGGTCCATCCGTTCGCGAGATATGGGAGTTTGAAGCCAAGAAATGGTTGAGAAGGCAAAAAATTTTTCGCAAGTCTGCTGCTCCAAACGTTTAACCAGAATGGCGTAGGGAGAAAATACACATACCGTTGTAATCGGGCGAGTTTCTACTTTCAGATGCAACAGGAATTTTTGGGTTAGGTCAATCCGTTCGCGAGATATGGGAGTTTGAAGCTAAGAAATGGTTGAGAATACAACAAATTTTTCGCACTTCTGCTGCTCCAAACGCTTAACCAGAATGGCCTAGGGAAAAAATACACATACCGTTGTAATCAGGCGAGTTTCTACTTTCAGATGCAATAGGAATTTTTGGGTTAGGTCAATCCGTTCGCGAGATATGGGAGTTTGAAGCCAAGAAATGGTTGAGAAGAAAACAAATTTTTCGCAATTCTGCTTCTCCAGACGCTTGACCAGAGTGTGCTAGGGAAAAAATACACATACCGTTGTAATCGGGCGAGTTTCTACTTTCAGACGCTACAGGAATTTTTGGGTTCGGTCAATCCGTTCGCGAGATATGGGAGTTTGAAGCCAACAAATGGTTGAGAAGGCAAAAAATTTTTCGCAATTCTGCTGCTCCAAACGCTTAACCAGAATGGCCTAGGGAAAAAATACCCATGCCGTTATAATCGGGCGAGTTTCTACTTTTAGATGCAATAGGACATTTTGGGTTAGGTCAATCCGTTCGCGAGATATGGGAGTTTGAAGCTAAGAAATGGTTGAGAAGACAACAAATTTTTCGCAATTCTGCTGCTCCAAACGCTTAGCCAGAATGGCCTGGGGAAAAAATACACATACCGTTGTAATCGGGCGAGTTTCGACTTTCAGATGCAATAGGAATTTTTGGGTTAGGTCAATCCGTTCGCGAGATATGGGAGTTTGAAGCCAAGAAATGGTTCAGAAGGCAAAAAATTGTTCGCAATTCTGCTGCTCCAAACGCTTAACCAGAATGGCCTAGGGAAAAAATACACATACCGTTGTAATCGGGCGAGTTTCTTCTTTCAGATGCAATACGAATCTTTGGGTTAGGTCAATCCTTTCTCGAGATATGGGAGTTTGAAGCCAAGAAATGGTTGAGAAGAAAACAAATTTTTCGCAATTCTGCTTCTCCAAACGCTTGACCAGAGTGGGCTAGGGAAAAAATACACATACCGTTGTAATCGGGCGAGTTTCTACTTTCAGACGCTACAGGAATTTTTGGGTTCGGTCAGTCCGTTCGCGAGATATGGGAGTTTGAAGCCAACAAATGGTTGAGAAGGCAAAAAATTTTTCGCAATTCTGCTGCTCCAAACGCTTAACCAGAATGGCCTAGGGAAAAAATACCCATGCCGTTGTAATCGGGCGAGTTTCTACTTTCAGATGCAATAGGACATTTTGGGTTAGGTCAATCTGTTCGCGAGATATGGGAGTTTGAAGCTAAGAAATGGTTGAGAAGACAACAAATTTTTCGCACTTCTGCTGCTCCATACGCATAGCCAGAATGGCCTGGGGAAAAAATACACATACCGTTGTAATCGGGCGAGTTTCGACTTTCAGATGCAATAGGAATTTTTGGGTTAGGTCAATCCGTTCGCGAGATATGGGAGTTTGAAGCCAAGAAATGGTTGAGAAGGCAAAAAATTTTTCGCAATTCTGCTGCTCCAAACGCTTAACCAGAATGGCCTAGGGAAAAAATACACATACCGTTGTAATCGGGCGAGTTTCTACTTTCAGATGCAACAGGAATTTTTGGGTTAGGTCAATCCGTTCGCGAGATATGGGAGTTTGAAACCAACAAATGGTTGAGAAGGCAAAAAATTTTTCGCAATTCTGCTGCTCCAAACGCTTAACCAGAATGGCCTAGGGAAAAAATACCCATGCCGTTATAATCGGGCGAGTTTCTACTTTTAGATGCAATAGGACATTTTGGGTTAGGTCAATCCGTTCGCGAGATATGGGAGTTTGAAGCTAAGAAATGGTTGAGAAGACAACAAATTTTTCGCAATTCTGCTGCTCCAAACGCTTAGCCAGAATGGCCTGGGGAAAAAATACACATACCGTTGTAATCGGGCGAGTTTCGACTTTCAGATGCAATAGGAATTTTTGGGTTAGGTCAATCCGTTCGCGAGATATGGGAGTTTGAAGCCAAGAAATGGTTCAGAAGGCAAAAAATTGTTCGCAATTCTGCTGCTCCAAACGCTTAACCAGAATGGCCTAGGGAAAAAATACACATACCGTTGTAATCGGGCGAGTTTCTTCTTTCAGATGCAATACGAATCTTTGGGTTAGGTCAATCCTTTCTCGAGATATGGGAGTTTGAAGCCAAGAAATGGTTGAGAAGAAAACAAATTTTTCGCAATTCTGCTTCTCCAAACGCTTGACCAGAGTGGGCTAGGGAAAAAATACACATACCGTTGTAATCGGGCGAGTTTCTACTTTCAGACGCTACAGGAATTTTTGGGTTCGGTCAATCCGTTCGCGAGATATGGGAGTTTGAAGCCAACAAATGGTTGAGAAGGCAAAAAATTTTTCGCAATTCTGCTGCTCCAAACGCTTAACCAGAATGGCCTAGGGAAAAAATACCCATGCCGTTGTAATCGGGCGAGTTTCTACTTTCAGATGCAATAGGACATTTTGGGTTAGGTCAATCTGTTCGCGAGATATGGGAGTTTGAAGCTAAGAAATGGTTGAGAAGACAACAAATTTTTCGCACTTCTGCTGCTCCATACGCTTAGCCAGAATGGCCTGGGGAAAAAATACACATACCGTTGTAATCGGGCGAGTTTCGACTTTCAGATGCAATAGGAATTTTTGGGTTAGGTCAATCCGTTCGCGAGATATGGGAGTTTGAAGCCAAGAAATGGTTGAGAAGGCAAAAAATTTTTCGCAATTCTGCTGCTCCAAACGCTTAACCAGTATGGCCTAGGGAAAAAATACACATACCGTTGTAATCGGGCGAGTTTCTACTTTCAGATGCAACAGGAATTTTTGGGTTAGGTCAATCCGTTCGCGAGATATGGGAGTTTGAAACCAAGAAATGGTTGAGAAGGCAAAAAATTTTTCGCAATTCTGCTGCTCCAAACGCTTAACCAGAATGGCCTAGGGAAAAAATACACATGCCGTTGTAATCGGGCGAGTTTCTACTTTCAGATGCAATAGGACTTTTTGGGTTAGGTCAATCCGTTCGCGAGATATGGGAGTTTGAAGCCAAGAAATGGTTGAGAAGGCAAAAAATTTTTCGCAGTTCTGCTGCTCCAAACGCTTAACCAGAATGGCCTAGGGAAAAAATACACATACCGTTGTAGTCGGGCGAGTTTCTACTTTCAGATGCAACAGGAATTTTTGGGTTAGGTCAATCCGTTCGCGAGATATGGGTGTTTGAAGCTAAGAAATGGTTGAGAAGACCACAAATTTTTCGCACTTCTGCTGCTCCAAAAGCTTAACCAGAATGGCCTAGGGGAATAATACACATACCGTTGTAATCGGGCGAGTTTCTACTTTCAGAAGCAATAGGAATTTTTGGGTTAGGTTAATCCGTTCGCGAGATATGGGAGTTTGAAGCCAGGAAATGGTTGAGAAGGCAAAAAATTTTTCGCAATTCTGCTGCTCCAAACGCTTAACCAGAATGGCCTAGGGAAAAAATACCCATGCCGTTGTAATCGGGCGAGTTTCTACTTTCAGATGCTACAGGAATTTTTGGGTTCGGTCAATCCGTTCGCGAGATATGGGAGTTTGAAGCCAACAAATGGTTGAGAAGGCATAAAATTTTTCGCAATTCTGCTGCTCCAAACGCTTAACCAGAATGGCCTAGGGAAAAAATACACATACCGTTGTAATCGGGCGAGTTTCTACTTTCAGATGCAATAGGAATTTTTGGGTTAGGTCAATCCGTTCGCGAGATATGGGAGTTTGAAGCCAAGAAATGGTTCAGAAGGCAAAAAATTTTTCGCAATTCTGCTGCTCCAAACGCTTAACCAGAATGGCCTAGGGAAAAAATACACATACCGTTGTAATCGGGCGAGTTTCTTCTTTCAGATGCAATACGAATTTTTGGGTTAGGTCAATCCTTTCGCGAGATATGGGAGTTTGAAGCCAAGAAATGGTTGAGAAGAAAACAAATTTTTCGCAATTCTGCTTCTCCAAACGCTTGACCAGATTGGACTAGGGGAAAAATACACATACCGTTGTAATCGGGCGAGTTTCTACTTTCAGACGCTACAGGAATTTTTGGGTTCGGTCAATCCGTTCGCGAGATATGGGAGTTTGAAGCCAACAAATGGTTGAGAAGGCAAAAAATTTTTCGCAATTCTGCTGCTCCAAACGCTTAACCAGAATGGCCTAGGGAAAAAATACCCATGCCGTTGTAATCGGGCGAGTTTCTACTTTCAGATGCAATAGGACATTTTGGGTTAGGTCAATCCGTTCGCGAGATATGGGAGTTTGAAGCTAAGAAATGGTTGAGAAGACAACAAATTTTTCGCACTTCTGCTGCTCCATACGCTTAGCCAGAATGGCCTGGGGAAAAAATACACATACCGTTGTAATCGGGCGAGTTTCGACTTTCAAATGCAATAGGAATTTTTGGGTTAGGTCAATCCGTTCGCGAGATATGGGAGTTTGAAGCCAAGAAATGGTTCAGAAGGCAAAAAATTTTTCGCAATTCTGCTGCTCCAAACGCTTAACCAGAATGGCCTAGGGAAAAAATACACATACCGTTGTAATCGGGCGAATTTCTTCTTTCAGATGCAATACGAATTTTTGGGTTAGGTCAATCCTTTCGCGAGATATGGGAGTTTGAAGCCAAGAAAGGGTTGAGAAGAAAACAAATTTTTCGCAATTCTGCTTCTCCAAACGCTTGACCAGATTGGGCTAGGGAAAAAATACACATACCGTTGTAATCGGGCGAGTTTCTACTTTCAGACGCAACAGGAATTTTTGGGTTCGGTCAATCCGTTCGCGAGATATGGGAGTTTGAAGCCAACAAATGGTTGAGAAGGCATAAAATTTTTCGCAATTCTGCTGCTCCAAACGCTTAACCAGAATGGCCTAGGGAAAAAATACCCATGCCGTTGTAATCGGGCGAGTTTCTACTTTCAGATGCAATAGGACATTTTGGGTTAGGTCCATCCGTTCGCGAGATATGGGAGTTTGAAGCCAAGAAATGGTTGAGAAGGCAAAAAATTTTTCGCAAGTCTGCTGCTCCAAACGTTTAACCAGAATGGCCTAGGGAGAAAATACACATACCGTTGTAATCGGGCGAGTTTCGACTTTCAGATGCAATAGGAATTTTTGGGTTAGGTCAATCCGTTCGCGAGATATGGGAGTTTGAAGCCAAGAAATGGTTGAGAAGGCAAAAAATTTTTCGCAATTCTGCTGCTCCAAACGCTTAACCAGAATGGCCTATGGAAAAAATACAAATACTGTTGTAATCGGGCGAGCTTCTACTTTCAGATGCAACAGGAATTTTTGGGATAGGTCAATCATTCCGCGAGGCATGGGAGTTTGAAAACAAGAAATGGTTGAGAAGAAAACAAATTTTTCGCAATTCTGCTTCTCCAAACGCTTGACCAGATTGGGCTAGGGAAAAAATACACATACCGTTGTAATCGGGCGAGTTTCTACTTTCAGACGCTACAGGAATTTTTGGGTTCGGTCAATCCGTTCGCGAGATATGGGAGTTTGAAGCCAACAAATGGTTGAGAAGGCAAAAAATTTTTCGCAATTCTGCTGCTCCAAACGCTTAACCAGAATGGCCTAGGGAAAAAATACCCATGCCGTTGTAATCGGGCGAGTTTCTACTTTCAGATGCAATAGGACATTTTGGGTTAGGTCAATCCGTTCGCGAGATATGGGAGTTTGAAGCTAAGAAATGGTTGAGAAGACAACAAATTTTTCGCACTTCTGCTGCTCCATACGCTTAGCCAGAATAGCCTGGGGAAAAAATACACATACCGTTGTAATCGGGCGAGTTTCGACTTTCAAATGCAATAGGAATTTTTGGGTTAGGTCAATCCGTTCGCGAGATATGGGAGTTTGAAGCCAAGAAATGGTTCAGAAGGCAAAAAATTTTTCGCAATTCTGCTGCTCCAAACGCTTAACCAGAATGGCCTAGGGAAAAAATACACATACCGTTGTAATCGGGCGAATTTCTTCTTTCAGATGCAATACGAATTTTTGGCTTAGGTCAATCCTTTCGCGAGATATGGGAGTTTGAAGCCAAGAAAGGGTTGAGAAGAAAACAAATTTTTCGCAATTCTGCTGCTCCAAACGCTTAACCAGAATGGCCTAGGGAAAAAATACCCATGCCGTTGTAATCGGGCGAGTTTCTACTTTCAGATGCAATAGGACATTTTGGGTTAGGTCCATCCGTTCGCGAGATATGGGAGTTTGAAGCCAAGAAATGGTTGAGAAGGCAAAAAATTTTTCGCAAGTCTGCTGCTCCAAACGTTTAACCAGAATGGCCTAGGGAGAAAATACACATACCGTTGTAATCGGGCGAGTTTCGACTTTCAGATGCAATAGGAATTTTTGGGTTAGGTCAATCCGTTCGCGAGATATGGGAGTTTGAAGCCAAGAAATTGTTGAGAAGGCAAAAAATTTTTCGCAATTCTGCTGCTCCAAACGCTTAACCAGAATGGCCTAGGGAAAAAATACAAATACTGTTGTAATCGGGCGAGCTTCTACTTTCAGATGCAACAGGAATTTTTGGGATAGGTCAATCATTCCGCGAGGCATGGGAGTTTGAAAACAAGAAATGGTTGAGAAGAAAACAAATTTTTCGCAATTCTGCTTCTCCAAACGCTTGACCAGAGTGGGCTGGGGAAAAAATACACATACCGTTATAATCGGGCGAGTTTCTACTTTCAGATGCAATAGGAATTTTTGGGTTAGGTCAATCCGTTCGCGAGATATGGGAGTTTGAAGCCAAGAAATGGTTGAGAAGGCAAAAAATTTTTCGCAATTCTGCTGCTCCAAACGCTTAACCAGAATGGCCTAGGGAAAAAATACACATACCGTTGTAATCGGGCGAGTTTCTACTTTCAGATGCAACAGGAATTTTTGGGTTAGGTCAATCCGTTCGCGAGATATGGGAGTTTGAAGCTAAGAAATGGTTGAGAAGACAACAAATTTTTCGCACTTCTGCTGCTCCAAAAGCTTAACCAGAATGGCCTAGGGAAAAAATACACATACCGTTGTAATCGGGCGAGTTTCTACTTTCAGATGCAACGAATTTTTGGGTTAGGTCAATCCGTTCGCGAGATATGGGAGTTTGAGGCTAAGAAATGGTTGAGAAGACAACAAATTTTTCGCACTTCTGCTGCTCCAAACGCTTAACCAGAATGGCCTAGGGAAAAAATACACATACCCTTGTAATCGGGCGAGTTTCGACTTTCAGATGCAATAGGAATTTTTGGGTTAGGTCAATCCGTTCGCGAGATATGGGAGTTTGAAGCCAAGAAATGGTTGAGAAGGCAAAAAATTTTTCGCAATTCTGCTGCTCCAAACGCTTAACCAGAATGGCCTAGGGAAAAAATACACATGCCGTTGTAATCGGGCGAGTTTCTACTTTCAGATGCAATAGGACTTTTTGGGTTAGGTCAATCCGTTCGCGAGATATGGGAGTTTGAAGCCAAGAAATGGTTGAGAAGGCAAAAAATTTTTCGCAGTTCTGCTGCTCCAAACGCTTAACCAGAATGGCCTAGGGAAAAAATACACATACCGTTGTAGTCGGGCGAGTTTCTACTTTCAGATGCAACAGGAATTTTTGGGTTAGGTCAATCCGTTCGCGAGATATGGGAGTTTGAAGCTAAGAAATGGTTGAGAAGACCACAAATTTTTCGCACTTCTGCTGCTCCAAAAGCTTAACCAGAATGGCCTAGGGGAAAAATACACATACCGTTGTAATCGGGCGAGTTTCTACTTTCAGAAGCAATAGGAATTTTTGGGTTAGGTCAATCCGTTCGCGAGATATGGGAGTTTGAAGCCAAGAAATGGTTGAGAAGGCAAAAAATTTTTCGCAATTCTGCTGCTCCAAACGCTTAACCAGAATGGCCTAGGGTAAAAATACACATACCCTTGTAATCGGGCGAGTTTCGACTTTCAGATGCAATAGGAATTTTTGGGTTAGGTCAATCCGTTCGCGAGATATGGGAGTTTGAAGCTAAGAAATGGTTGAGAAGACAACTAATTTTTCGCACTTCTGCTGCTCCAAACGCTTAACCAGAATGGCCTAGGGAAAAAATACACATACCGTTGTAATCGGGCGAGTTTCTACTTTCAGATGCAATAGGAATTTTTGGGTTAGGTCAATCCGCTCGCGAGATATGGGAGTTTGAAGCTACGAAATTGTTGAGAAGACAACAAATATTTCTCACTTCTGCTGCTCCAAACGCTTAACCAGAATGTCCTAGGGAAAAAATACCCATACCGTTGTAATCGGACGAGCTTCTACTTTCAGTTACAATAGCAATTTTTGGGTTAGGTCAATCCGTTCTCGAGGTATGGGACTTTGAATCTAAGAAATGGTTGAGAATACAACAAATTTTTCGCACTTCTGCTGCTCCAAACGCTTAACCAGAATGGCCTAGGGAAAAAATACACATACCGTTGTAATCGGGCGAGTTTCTACTTTCAGATGCAATAGGAATTTTTGTGTTAGGTCAATCCGTTCGCGAGATATGGGAGTTTGAAGCTAAGAAATGGTTGAGATGACCACAAATTTTTCGCAATTCTGCTTCTCCAAACGCTTGACCAGAGTGGGCTAGGGAAAAAATACACATACCGTTGTAATCGGGCGAGTTTCTACTTTCAGACGCTACAGGAATTTTTGGGTTCGGTCAATCCGTTCGCGAGATATGGGAGTTTGAAGCTAAGAAATGGTTGAGAAGACAACAAATTTTTTGCACTTCTGCTGCTCCAAACGCTTAACCAGAATGGCCGAGGGAAAAAATACACATACCGTTGTAATCGGGCGAGTTTCGACTTTCAGATGCAATAGGAATTTTTGGGTTAGGTCAATCCGTTCGCGAGATATGGGAGTTTGAAGCCAAGAAATGGTTGAGAAGGCAAAAAATTTTTCGCAATTCTGCTGCTCCAAATGCTTAACCAGAATGGCCTAGGGAAAAAATACACATGCCGTTGTAATCGGGCGAGTTTCTACTTTCAGATGCAATAGGACTTTTTGGGTTAGGTCAATCCGTTTGCGAGATATGGGAGTTTGAAGCCAAGAAATGGTTGAAAAGGCAAAAAATTTTTCGCAATTCTGCTGCTCCAAACGCTTAACCAGAATGGCCTAGGGAAAAAATATGCATACCGTTGTAATCGGGCGAGTTTCTACTTTCAGATGCAATAGGAATTTTTGGGTTTGGTCAATCCGTTCGCGAGATATGGGAGTTTGAAGCCAAGAAATGGTTGAGAAGGCAAAAAATTTATCGCAATTCTGCTGCTCCAAACGCTTAACCAGAATGGCCTAGGGAAAAAATACACATACCGTTGTAGTCGGGCGAGTTTCTACTTTCAGATGCAACAGGAATTTTTGGGTTAGGTCAATCCGTTCGCGAGATATGGTAGTTTGAAGCTAAGAAATGGTTGAGAAGACAACAAATTTTTCGCACTTCTGCTGCTCCAAAAGCTTAACCAGAATGGCCTAGGGAAAATATACACATCCCGTTGTAATCGGGCGAGTTTCTACTTTCAGATGCAACAGGAATTTTTGGGTTAGGTCAATCCGTTCGCGAGATATGGGAGTTTCATGCTAAGAAATGGTTGAGAAGACAACAAATTTTTCGCAATTCTGCTGCTCCAAACGCTTAACCAGAATGGCATAGGGAAAAAATACACATACCGTTGTAATCGGGCGAGTTTCGACTTTCAGATGCAATACGAATTTTTGGGTTAGGTCAATCCTTTCGCGAGATATGGGAGTTTGAAGCCAAGAAATGGTTGAGAAGAAAACAAATTTTTCGCAATTCTGCTTCTCCAAACGCTTGACCAGAGTGGGCTAGGGAAACAATACACATACCGTTGTAATCGGGCGAGTTTCTACTTTCAGACGCTACAGGAATTTTTGGGTTCGGTCAATCCGTTCGCGAGATATGGGAGTTTGAAGCTAAGAAATGGTTGAGAAGACAACAAATTTTTCGCACTTCTGCTGCTCCAAAAGCTTAACCAGAATGGCCTAGGGAAAAAATACAAATACCGTTGTAATCGGGCGAGTTTCTACTTTCAGAAGCAATAGGAATTTTTGGGTTAGGTCAATCCGTTCGCGAGATATAGAAGTTTGAAGCCAAGAAATGGTTGAGAAGGCTAAAAATTTTTCGCAATTCTGCTGCTCCAAACGCTTAACCAGAATGGCCTAGGGAAAAAATACACATACCGTTGTAATCGGGCGAGTTTCTACTTTCAGATGCAACAGGAATTTTTGGGTTAGGTCAATCCGCTCGCGAGATATGGGAGTTTGAAGCTACGAAATTGTTGAGAAGACAACAAATATTTCTCACTTCTGCTGCTCCAAACGCTTAACCAGAATGTCCTAGGGAAAAAATACCCATACCGTTGTAATCGGACGAGCTTCTACTTTCAGTTACAATAGCAATTTTTGGGTTAGGTCAATCCGTTCTCGAGGTATGGGACTTTGAATCTAAGAAATGGTTGAGAATACAACAAATTTTTCGCACTTCTGCTGCTCCAAACGCTTAACCAGAATGGCCTAGGGAAAAAATACACATACCGTTGTAATCGGGCGAGTTTCTACTTTCAGATGCAATAGGAATTTTTGTGTTAGGTCAATCCGTTCGCGAGATATGGGAGTTTGAAGCTAAGAAATGGTTGAGATGACCACAAATTTTTCGCAATTCTGCTTCTCCAAACGCTTGACCAGAGTGGGCTAGGGAAAAAATACACATACCGTTGTAATCGGGCGAGTTTCTACTTTCAGACGCTACAGGAATTTTTGGGTTCGGTCAATCCGTTCGCGAGATATGGGAGTTTGAAGCTAAGAAATGGTTGAGAAGACAACAAATTTTTTGCACTTCTGCTGCTCCAAACGCTTAACCAGAATGGCCGAGGGAAAAAATACACATACCGTTGTAATCGGGCGAGTTTCGACTTTCAGATGCAATAGGAATTTTTGGGTTAGGTCAATCCGTTCGCGAGATATGGGAGTTTGAAGCCAAGAAATGGTTGAGAAGGCAAAAAATTTTTCGCAATTCTGCTGCTCCAAATGCTTAACCAGAATGGCCTAGGGAAAAAATACACATGCCGTTGTAATCGGGCGAGTTTCTACTTTCAGATGCAATAGGACTTTTTGGGTTAGGTCAATCCGTTTGCGAGATATGGGAGTTTGAAGCCAAGAAATGGTTGAAAAGGCAAAAAATTTTTCGCAATTCTGCTGCTCCAAACGCTTAACCAGAATGGCCTAGGGAAAAAATATGCATACCGTTGTAATCGGGCGAGTTTCTACTTTCAGATGCAATAGGAATTTTTGGGTTTGGTCAATCCGTTCGCGAGATATGGGAGTTTGAAGCCAAGAAATGGTTGAGAAGGCAAAAAATTTATCGCAATTCTGCTGCTCCAAACGCTTAACCAGAATGGCCTAGGGAAAAAATACACATACCGTTGTAGTCGGGCGAGTTTCTACTTTCAGATGCAACAGGAATTTTTGGGTTAGGTCAATCCGTTCGCGAGATATGGTAGTTTGAAGCTAAGAAATGGTTGAGAAGACAACAAATTTTTCGCACTTCTGCTGCTCCAAAAGCTTAACCAGAATGGCCTAGGGAAAATATACACATCCCGTTGTAATCGGGCGAGTTTCTACTTTCAGATGCAACAGGAATTTTTGGGTTAGGTCAATCCGTTCGCGAGATATGGGAGTTTCATGCTAAGAAATGGTTGAGAAGACAACAAATTTTTCGCAATTCTGCTGCTCCAAACGCTTAACCAGAATGGCATAGGGAAAAAATACACATACCGTTGTAATCGGGCGAGTTTCGACTTTCAGATGCAATACGAATTTTTGGGTTAGGTCAATCCTTTCGCGAGATATGGGAGTTTGAAGCCAAGAAATGGTTGAGAAGGCTAAAAATTTTTCGCAATTCTGCTGCTCCAAACGCTTAACCAGAATGGCCTAGGGAAAAAATACACATACCGTTGTAATCGGGCGAGTTTCTACTTTCAGAAGCAATAGAAATTTTTGGGTTAGGTCAATCCGTTCGCGAGATATGGGAGTTTGAAGCCAAGAAATGGTTGAGAAGAAAACAAATTTTTCGCAATTCTGCTGCTCCAAAAGCTTAACCAGAGTGGCCTAGGGAAAAAATACAAATACCGTTGTAATCGGGCGAGTTTCTACTTTCAGAAGCAATAGGAATTTTTGGGTTAGGTCAATCCGTTCGCGAGATATAGAAGTTTGAAGCCAAGAAATGGTTGAGAAGGCAAAAAATTTTTCGCAATTCTGCTGCTCCAAACGCTTAACCAGAATGGCCTAGGGAAAAAATACACATACCGTTGTAATCGGGCGAGTTTCGACTTTCAGATGCAATAGGAATTTTTGGGTTAGGTCAATCCGTTCGCGAGATATGGGAGTTTGAAGCCAAGAAATGGTTGAGAAGGCAAAAAATTTTTCGCAATTCTGCTGCTCCAAACGCTTAACCAGAATGACCTAGGGAAAAAATACACATGCCGTTGTAATCGGGCGAGTTTCTACTTTCAGATGCAATAGGACTTTTTGGGTTAGGTCAATCCGTTCGCGAGATATGGGATTTTGAAGCCAAGAAATGATTGAGAAGGCAAAAAATTTTTCGCAATTCTGCTGCTCCAAACGCTTAACCAGAATGGCCTAGGGAAAAAATACACATACCGTTGTAGTCGGGCGAGTTTCTACTTTCAGATGCAACAGGAATTTTTGGGTTAGGTCAATCCGTTCGCGAGATATGGGAGTTTGAAGCTCAGAAATGGTTGAGAAGACAACAAATTTTTCGCACTTCTGCTGCTCCAAACGCTTAACCAGAATGGCCTAGGGAAAAAATGCACATACCGTTGTAGTCGGGCGAGTTTCTACTTTCAGATGCAACGGGAATTTTTGAGTTAGGTCAATCCGTTGGCGAGATATGGGAGTTTGAAGCTAAGAAATGGTTGAGAAGACCACAAATTTTTCGCACTTCTGCTGCTCCAAGAGCTTAACCAGAATGGCCTAGGGGAAAAATACACATACCGTTGTAAACGGGCGAGTTTCTACTTTCAGAAGCAATAGGAATTTTGGGTTAGGTCAATCCGTTCGCGAGATATGGGAGTTTGAAGCCAAGAAATGGTTGAGAAGGCTAAAAATTTTTCGCAATTCTGCTGCTCCAAACGCTTAACCAGAATGGCCTAGGGAAAAAATACACATATCGTTGTAATCGGGCGAGTTTCTACTTTCAGATGCAACAGGAATTTTTGGGTTAGGTCAATCCGTTCGCGAGATATGGGAGTTTGATGCTAAGAAATGGTTGAGAAGACAACAAATTTTTCGCACTTCTGCTGCTCCAAACGCTTAACCAGAATGGCCTAGGGAAAAAATACACATACCGTTTTAATCGGGCGAGTTTCTACTTTCAGAAGCAATAGGAATTTTTGGGTTAGGTCAATCCGTTCGCGAGATATGGGAGTTTGAAGCCAAGAAATGGTTGAGAAGAAAACAAATTTTTCGCAATTCTGCTTCTCCAAACGCTTGACCAGAGTGGGCTAGGGAAAAAACACACATACCGTTGTAATCGGGCGAGTTTCTACTTTCAGAAGCAATAGGAATTTTTGGGTTAGGTCAATCCGTTCGCGAGATATAGAAGTTTGAAGCCAAGAAATGGTTGAGAAGGCTAAAAATTTTTCGCAATTCTGCTGCTCCAAACGCTTAACCAGAATGGCCTAGGGAAAAAATACACATATCGTTGTAATCGGGCGAGTTTCTACTTTCAGATGCAACAGGAATTTTTGGGTTAGGTCAATCCGTTCGCGAGATATGGGAGTTTGATGCTAAGAAATGGTTGAGAAGACAACAAATTTTTCGCACTTCTGCTGCTCCAAACGCTTAACCAGAATGGCCTAGGGAAAAAATACACATACCGTTGTAATCGGGCGAGTTTCTACTTTCAGATGCAATAGGAATTTTTGTGTTAGGTCAATCCGTTCGCGAGATATGGGAGTTTGAAGCTAAGAAATGGTTGAGATGACCACAAATTTTTCGCAATTCTGCTTCTCCAAACGCTTGACCAGAGTGGGCTAGGGAAAAAATACACATACCGTTGTAATCGGGCGAGTTTCTACTTTCAGACGCTACAGGAATTTTTGGGTTCGGTCAATCCGTTCGCGAGATATGGGAGTTTGAAGCTAAGAAATGGTTGAGAAGACAACAAATTTTTTGCACTTCTGCTGCTCCAAACGCTTAACCAGAATGGCCGAGGGAAAAAATACACATACCGTTGTAATCGGGCGAGTTTCGACTTTCAGATGCAATAGGAATTTTTGGGTTAGGTCAATCCGTTCGCGAGAAATGGGAGTTTGAAGCCAAGAAATGGTTGAGAAGGCAAAAAATTTTTCGCAATTCTGCTGCTCCAAATGCTTAACCAGAATGGCCTAGGGAAAAAATACACATGCCGTTGTAATCGGGCGAGTTTCTACTTTCAGATGCCTTAGGACTTTTTGGGTTAGGTCAATCCGTTTGCGAGATATGGGAGTTTGAAGCCAAGAAATGGTTGAGAAGGCAAAAAATTTTTCGCAATTCTGCTGCTCCAAACGCTTAACCAGAATGGCCTAGGGAAAAAATATGCATACCGTTGTAATCGGGCGAGTTTCTACTTTCAGATGCAATAGGAATTTTTGGGTTTGGTCAATCCGTTCGCGAGATATGGGAGTTTGAAGCCAACAAATGGTTGAGAAGGCAAAAAATTTATCGCAATTCTGCTGCTCCAAACGCTTAACCAGAATGGCCTAGGGAAAAAATACACATACCGTTGTAGTCGGGCGAGTTTCTACTTTCAGATGCAACAGGAATTTTTGGGTTAGGTCAATCCGTTCGCGAGATATGGTAGTTTGAAGCTAAGAAATGGTTGAGAAGACAACAAATTTTTCGCACTTCTGCTGCTCCAAAAGCTTAACCAGAATGGCCTAGGGAAAATATACACATCCCGTTGTAATCGGGCGAGTTTCTACTTTCAGATGCAACAGGAATTTTTGGGTTAGGTCAATCCGTTCGCGAGATATGGGAGTTTCATGCTAAGAAATGGTTGAGAAGACAACAAATTTTTCGCAATTCTGCTGCTCCAAACGCTTAACCAGAATGGCATAGGGAAAAAATACACATACCGTTGTAATCGGGCGAGTTTCGACTTTCAGATGCAATACGAATTTTTGGGTTAGGTCAATCCTTTCGCGAGATATGGGAGTTTGAAGCCAAGAAATGGTTGAGAAGAAAACAAATTTTTCGCAATTCTGCTTCTCCAAACGCTTGACCAGAGTGGGCTAGGGAAACAATACACATACCGTTGTAATCGGGCGAGTTTCTACTTTCAGACGCTACAGGAATTTTTGGGTTCGGTCAATCCGTTCGCGAGATATGGGAGTTTGAAGCTAAGAAATGGTTGAGAAGACAACAAATTTTTCGCACTTCTGCTGCTCCAAAAGCTTAACCAGAATGGCCTAGGGAAAAAATACAAATACCGTTGTAATCGGGCGAGTTTCTACTTTCAGAAGCAATAGGAATTTTTGGGTTAGGTCAATCCGTTCGCGAGATATAGAAGTTTGAAGCCAAGAAATGGTTGAGAAGGCTAAAAATTTTTCGCAATTCTGCTGCTCCAAACGCTTAACCAGAATGGCCTAGGGAAAAAATACACATACCGTTGTAATCGGGCGAGTTTCTACTTTCAGAAGCAATAGGAATTTTTGGGTTAGGTCAATCCGTTCGCGAGATATGGGAGTTTGAAGCCGAGAAATGGTTGAGAAGGCAAAAAATTTTTCGCAATTCTGCTGCTCCAAACGCTTAACCAGAATGGCCTAGGGAAAAAATACACATACCCTTGTAATCGGGCGAGTTTCGACTTTCAGATGCAATAGGAATTTTTGGGTTAGGTCAATCCGTTCGCGAGATATGGGAGTTTGAAGCTAAGAAATGGTTGAGAAGACAACTAATTTTTCGCACTTCTGCTGCTCCAAACGCTTAACCAGAATGGCCTAGGGAAAAAATACACATACCGTTGTAATCGGGCGAGTTTCTACTTTCAGATGCAATAGGAATTTTTGGGTTAGGTCAATCCGCTCGCGAGATATGGGAGTTTGAAGCTACGAAATTGTTGAGAAGACAACAAATATTTCTCACTTCTGCTGCTCCAAACGCTTAACCAGAATGTCCTAGGGAAAAAATACCCATACCGTTGTAATCGGACGAGCTTCTACTTTCAGTTACAATAGCAATTTTTGGGTTAGGTCAATCCGTTCTCGAGGTATGGGACTTTGAATCTAAGAAATGGTTGAGAATACAACAAATTTTTCGCACTTCTGCTGCTCCAAACGCTTAACCAGAATGGCCTAGGGAAAAAATACACATACCGTTGGAATCGGGCGAGTTTCTACTTTCAGATGCAATAGGAATTTTTGTGTTAGGTCAATCCGTTCGCGAGATATGGGAGTTTGAAGCTAAGAAATGGTTGAGATGACCACAAATTTTTCGCAATTCTGCTTCTCCAAACGCTTGACCAGAGTGGGCTAGGGAAAAAATACACATACCGTTGTAATCGGGCGAGTTTCTACTTTCAGACGCTACAGGAATTTTTGGGTTCGGTCAATCCGTTCGCGAGATATGGGAGTTTGAAGCTAAGAAATGGTTGAGAAGACAACAAATTTTTTGCACTTCTGCTGCTCCAAACGCTTAACCAGAATGGCCGAGGGAAAAAATACACATACCGTTGTAATCGGGCGAGTTTCGACTTTCAGATGCAATAGGAATTTTTGGGTTAGGTCAATCCGTTCGCGAGATATGGGAGTTTGAAGCCAAGAAATGGTTGAGAAGGCAAAAAATTTTTCGCAATTCTGCTGCTCCAAATGCTTAACCAGAATGGCCTAGGGAAAAAATACACATGACGTTGTAATCGGGCGAGTTTCTACTTTCAGATGCAATAGGACTTTTTGGGTTAGGTCAATCCGTTTGCGAGATATGGGAGTTTGAAGCCAAGAAATGGTTGAGAAGGCAAAAAATTTTTCGCAATTCTGCTACTCCAAACGCTTAACCAGAATGGCCTAGGGAAAAAATATGCATACCGTTGTAATCGGGCGAGTTTCTACTTTCAGATGCAATAGGAATTTTTGGGTTTGGTCAATCCGTTCGCGAGATATGGGAGTTTGAAGCCAAGAAATGGTTGAGAAGGCAAAAAATTTATCGCAATTCTGCTGCTCCAAACGCTTAACCAGAATGGCCTAGGGAAAAAATACACATACCGTTGTAGTCGGGCGAGTTTCTACTTTCAGATGCAACAGGAATTTTTGGGTTAGGTCAATCCGTTCGCGAGATATGGTAGTTTGAAGCTAAGAAATGGTTGAGAAGACAACAAATTTTTCGCACTTCTGCTGCTCCAAAAGCTTAACCAGAATGGCCTAGGGAAAATATACACATCCCGTTGTAATCGGGCGAGTTTCTACTTTCAGATGCAACAGGAATTTTTGGGTTAGGTCAATCCGTTCGCGAGATATGGGAGTTTCATGCTAAGAAATGGTTGAGAAGACAACAAATTTTTCGCAATTCTGCTGCTCCAAACGCTTAACCAGAATGGCATAGGGAAAAAATACACATACCGTTGTAATCGGGCGAGTTTCGACTTTCAGATGCAATACGAATTTTTGGGTTAGGTCAATCCTTTCGCGAGATATGGGAGTTTGAAGCCAAGAAATGGTTGAGAAGAAAACAAATTTTTCGCAATTCTGCTTCTCCAAACGCTTGACCAGAGTGGGCTAGGGAAACAATACACATACCGTTGTAATCGGGCGAGTTTCTACTTTCAGACGCTACAGGAATTTTTGGGTTCGGTCAATCCGTTCGCGAGATATGGGAGTTTGAAGCTAAGAAATGGTTGAGAAGACAACAAATTTTTCGCACTTCTGCTGCTCCAAAAGCTTAACCAGAATGGCCTAGGGAAAAAATACAAATACCGTTGTAATCGGGCGAGTTTCTACTTTCAGAAGCAATAGGAGTTTTTGGGTTAGGTCAATCCGTTCGCGAGATATAGAAGTTTGAAGCCAAGAAATGGTTGAGAAGGCTAAAAATTTTTCGCAATTCTGCTGCTCCAAACGCTTAACCAGAATGGCCTAGGGAAAAAATACACATACCGTTGTAATCGGGCGAGTTTCTACTTTCAGATGCAACAGGAATTTTTGGGTTAGGTCAATCCGTTCGCGAGATATGGGAGTTTGATGCTAAGAAATGGTTGAGAAGACAACAAATTTTTCGCACTTCTGCTGCTCCAAACGCTTAACCAGAATGGCCTAGGGAAAAAATACACATACCGTTGTAATCGGGCGAGTTTCTACTTTCAGAAGCAATAGGAATTTTTGGGTTAGGTCAATCCGTTCGCGAGATATGGGAGTTTGAAGCCAAGAAATGGTTGAGAAGAAAACAAATTTTTCGCAATTCTGCTGCTCCAAAAGCTTAACCAGAATGGCCTAGGGAAAAAATACAAATACCGTTGTAATCGGGCGAGTTTCTACTTTCAGAAGCAATAGGAATTTTTGGGTTAGGTCAATCCGTTCGCGAGATATGGGACTTTGAAGCTAAGAAATGGTTGAGATGACCACAAATTTTTCGCAATTCTGCTTCTCCAAACGCTTGACCAGAGTGGGCTAGGGAAAAAATACACATACCGTTGTAATCGGGCGAGTTTCTACTTTCAGACGCTACAGGAATTTTTGGGTTCGGTCAATCCGTTCGCGAGATATGGGAGTTTGAAGCTAAGAAATGGTTGAGAAGACAACAAATTTTTTGCACTTCTGCTGCTCCAAACGCTTAACCAGAATGGCCGAGGGAAAAAATACACATACCGTTGTAATCGGGCGAGTTTCGACTTTCAGATGCAATAGGAATTTTTGGGTTAGGTCAATCCGTTCGCGAGATATGGGAGTTTGAAGCCAAGAAATGGTTGAGAAGGCAAAAAATTTTTCGCAATTCTGCTGCTCCAAATGCTTAACCAGAATGGCCTAGGGAAAAAATACACATGCCGTTGTAATCGGGCGAGTTTCTACTTTCAGATGCAATAGGACTTTTTGGGTTAGGTCAATCCGTTTGCGAGATATGGGAGTTTGAAGCCAAGAAATGGTTGAGAAGGCAAAAAATTTTTCGCAATTCTGCTGCTCCAAACGCTTAACCAGAATGGCCTAGGGAAAAAATATGCATACCGTTGTAATCGGGCGAGTTTCTACTTTCAGATGCAATAGGAATTTTTGGGTTTGGTCAATCCGTTCGCGAGATATGGGAGTTTGAAGCCAAGAAATGGTTGAGAAGGCAAAAAATTTATCGCAATTCTGCTGCTCCAAACGCTTAACCAGAATGGCCTAGGGAAAAAATACACATACCGTTGTAGTCGGGCGAGTTTCTACTTTCAGATGCAACAGGAATTTTTGGGTTAGGTCAATCCGTTCGCGAGATATGGTAGTTTGAAGCTAAGAAATGGTTGAGAAGACAACAAATTTTTCGCACTTCTGCTGCTCCAAAAGCTTAACCAGAATGGCCTAGGGAAAATATACACATCCCGTTGTAATCGGGCGAGTTTCTACTTTCAGATGCAACAGGAATTTTTGGGTTAGGTCAATCCGTTCGCGAGATATGGGAGTTTCATGCTAAGAAATGGTTGAGAAGACAACAAATTTTTCGCAATTCTGCTGCTCCAAACGCTTAACCAGAATGGCATAGGGAAAAAATACACATACCGTTGTAATCGGGCGAGTTTCGACTTTCAGATGCAATACGAATTTTTGGGTTAGGTCAATCCTTTCGCGAGATATGGGAGTTTGAAGCCAAGAAATGGTTGAGAAGAAAACAAATTTTTCGCAATTCTGCTTCTCCAAACGCTTGACCAGAGTGGGCTAGGGAAACAATACACATACCGTTGTAATCGGGCGAGTTTCTACTTTCAGACGCTACAGGAATTTTTGGGTTCGGTCAATCCGTTCGCGAGATATGGGAGTTTGAAGCTAAGAAATGGTTGAGAAGACAACAAATTTTTCGCACTTCTGCTGCTCCAAAAGCTTAACCAGAATGGCCTAGGGAAAAAATACAAATACCGTTGTAATCGGGCGAGTTTCTACTTTCAGAAGCAATAGGAATTTTTGGGTTAGGTCAATCCGTTCGCGAGATATAGAAGTTTGAAGCCAAGAAATGGTTGAGAAGGCTAAAAATTTTTCGCAATTCTGCTGCTCCAAACGCTTAACCAGAATGGCCTAGGGAAAAAATACACATACCGTTGTAATCGGGCGAGTTTCTACTTTCAGATGCAACAGGAATTTTTGGGTTAGGTCAATCCGTTCGCGAGATATGGGAGTTTGATGCTAAGAAATGGTTGAGAAGACAACAAATTTTTCGCACTTCTGCTGCTCCAAACGCTTAACCAGAATGGCCTAGGGAAAAAATACACATACCGTTGTAATCGGGCGAGTTTCTACTTTCAGAAGCAATAGGAATTTTTGGGTTAGGTCAATCCGTTCGCGAGATATGGGAGTTTGAAGCCAAGAAATGGTTGAGAAGAAAACAAATGTTTCGCAATTCTGCTGCTCCAAAAGCTTAACCAGAATGGCCTAGGGAAAAAATACAAATACCGTTGTAATCGGGCGAGTTTCTACTTTCAGAAGCAATAGGAATTTTTGGGTTAGGTCAATCCGTTCGCGAGATATAGAAGTTTGAAGCCAAGAAATGGTTGAGAAGGCAAAAAATTTTTCGCAATTCTGCTGCTCCAAACGCTTAACCAGAATGGCCTAGGGAAAAAATACACATACCGTTGTAATCGGGCGAGTTTCGACTTTCAGATGCAATAGGAATTTTTGGGTTAGGTCAATCCGTTCGCGAGATATGGGAGTTTGAAGCCAAGAAATGGTTGAGAAGGCAAAAAATTTTTCGCAATTCTGCTGCTCCAAACGCTTAACCAGAATGACCTAGGGAAAAAATACACATGCCGTTGTAATCGGGCGAGTTTCTACTTTCAGATGCAATAGGACTTTTTGGGTTAGGTCAATCCGTTCGCGAGATATGGGATTTTGAAGCCAAGAAATGATTGAGAAGGCAAAAAATTTTTCGCAATTCTGCTGCTCCAAACGCTTAACCAGAATGGCCTAGGGAAAAAATACACATACCGTTGTAGTCGGGCGAGTTTCTACTTTCAGATGCAACAGGAATTTTTGGGTTAGGTCAATCCGTTCGCGAGATATGGGAGTTTGAAGCTCAGAAATGGTTGAGAAGACAACAAATTTTTCGCACTTCTGCTGCTCCAAACGCTTAACCAGAATGGCCTAGGGAAAAAATGCACATACCGTTGTAGTCGGGCGAGTTTCTACTTTCAGATGCAACGGGAATTTTTGAGTTAGGTCAATCCGTTCGCGAGATATGGGATTTTGAAGCTAAGAAATGGTTGAGAAGACCACAAATTTTTCGCACTTCTGCTGCTCCAAGAGCTTAACCAGAATGGCCTAGGGGAAAAATACACATACCGTTGTAAACGGGCGAGTTTCTACTTTCAGAAGCAATAGGAATTTTGGGTTAGGTCAATCCGTTCGCGAGATATGGGAGTTTGAAGCCAAGAAATGGTTGAGAAGGCTAAAAATTTTTCGCAATTCTGCTGCTCCAAACGCTTAACCAGAATGGCCTAGGGAAAAAATACACATATCGTTGTAATCGGTCGAGTTTCTACTTTCAGATGCAACAGGAATTTTTGGGTTAGGTCAATCCGTTCGCGAGATATGGGAGTTTGATGCTAAGAAATGGTTGAGAAGACAACAAATTTTTCGCACTTCTGCTGCTCCAAACGCTTAACCAGAATGGCCTAGGGAAAAAATACACATACCGTTTTAATCGGGCGAGTTTCTACTTTCAGAAGCAATAGGAATTTTTGGGTTAGGTCAATCCGTTCGCGAGATATGGGAGTTTGAAGCCAAGAAATGGTTGAGAAGAAAACAAATTTTTCGCAATTCTGCTTCTCCAAACGCTTGACCAGAGTGGGCTAGGGAAAAAACACACATACCGTTGTAATCGGGCGAGTTTCTACTTTCAGACGCTACAGGAATTTTTGGGTTCGGTCAATCCGTTCGCGAGATATGGGAGTTTGAAGCCAACAAATGGTTGAGAAGGCAAAAAATTTTTCGCAATTCTGCTGCTCCAAACGCTTAACCAGAATGGCCTAGGGAAAAAATACACATACCGTTGTAATCGGGCGAGTTTCTACTTTCAGAAGCAATAGGAATTTTTGGGTTAGGTCAATCCGTTCGCGAGATATAGAAGTTTGAAGCCAAGAAATGGTTGAGAAGGCTAAAAATTTTTCGCAATTCTGCTGCTCCAAACGCTTAACCAGAATGGCCTAGGGAAAAAATACACATATCGTTGTAATCGGGCGAGTTTCTACTTTCAGATGCAACAGGAATTTTTGGGTTAGGTCAATCCGTTCGCGAGATATGGGAGTTTGATGCTAAGAAATGGTTGAGAAGACAACAAATTTTTCGCACTTCTGCTGCTCCAAACGCTTAACCAGAATGGCCTAGGGAAAAAATACACATACCGTTGTAATCGGGCGAGTTTCTACTTTCAGAAGCAATAGGAATTTTTGGGTTAGGTCAATCCGTTCGCGAGATATGGGAGTTTGAAGCCAAGAAATGGTTGAGAAGAAAACAAATTTTTCGCAATTCTGCTGCTCCAAAAGCTTAACCAGAATGGCCTAGGGAAAAAATACAAATACCGTTGTAATCGGGCGAGTTTCTACTTTCAGAAGCAATAGGAATTTTTGGGTTAGGTCAATCCGTTCGCGAGATATAGAAGTTTGAAGCCAAGAAATGGTTGAGAAGGCAAAAAATTTTTCGCAATTCTGCTGCTCCAAACGCTTAACCAGAATGGCCTAGGGAAAAAATACACATACCGTTGTAATCGGGCGAGTTTCGACTTTCAGATGCAATAGGAATTTTTGGGTTAGGTCAATCCGTTCGCGAGATATGGGAGTTTGAAGCCAAGAAATGGTTGAGAAGGCAAAAAATTTTTCGCAATTCTGCTGCTCCAAACGCTTAACCAGAATGGCCTAGGGAAAAAATACACATACCGTTGTAGTCGGGCGAGTTTCTACTTTCAGATGCAACAGGAATTTTTGGGTTAGGTCAATCCGTTCGCGAGATATGGGAGTTTGAAGCTCAGAAATGGTTGAGAAGACAACAAATTTTTCGCACTTCTGCTGCTCCAAAAGCTTAACCAGAATGGCCTAGGGAAAAAATACACATACCGTTGTAATCGGGCGAGTTTCTACTTTCAGAAGCAATAGGAATTTTTGGGTTAGGTCAATCCGTTCGCGAGATATGGGAGTTTGAAGCCAAGAAATGGTTGAGAAGGCAAAAAATTTTTCGCTATTCTGCTGCTCCAAACGCTTAACCAGAATGGCCTAGGGAAAAAATACACATACCGTTGTAGTTTGGCGAGTTTCTACTTTCAGATGCAACAGGAATTTTTGGGTTAGGTCAATCCGTTAGCGAGATATGGGAGTTTGAAGCCAAGAAATGGTTGAGAAGGCAAAAAATTTTTCGCTATTCTGCTGCTCCAAACGCTTAACCAGAATGGCCTAGGGAAAAAATACATATACCGTTGTAATCGGGCGAGTTTCTACTTTCAGATGCAACAGGAATTTTTGGGTTAGGTCAATCCGTTAGCGAGATATGGGAGTTTGAAGCCAAGAAATGGTTGAGAAGGCAAAAAATTTTTCGCTATTCTGCTGCTCCAAACGCTTAACCAGAATGGCCTAGGGAAAAAATACATATACCGTTGTAATCGGGCGAGTTTCTACTTTCAGATGCAACAGGAATTTTTGGGTTAGGTCAATCGGTTCGCGTGATATGGGAGTTTGAAGCCAAGAAATGGTTGAGCAGGCAAAAAAATTACGCAATTCTGCTGCTCCAAACGCTTAACCAGAATGGCCTAGGGAAAAAATACACATACCGTTGTAATCGGGCGCGTTTCTACTTTCAGATGCAACAGGAATTTTTGGGTTAGGTCAATCCGTTCGCGAGATATGGGAGTTTGAAGCCAAGAAATGGTTGAGAAGGCAAAAAATTTTTCGCTATTCTGCTGCTCCAAACGCTTAACCAGAATGGCCTAGGGAAAAAATACACATACCGTTGTAGTTTGGCGAGTTTCTACTTTCAGATGCAACAGGAATTTTTGGGTTAGGTCAATCCGTTACCGAGATATGGGAGTTTGAAACTAAGAAATGGTTGAGAAGACAACAAATTTTTCGCAATTCTGCTGCTCCAAAAGCTTATCCAGAATGGCCTAGGGAAAAAATACACATACCGTTGTAATCGGGCGAGTTTCTACTTTCAGACGCTACAGGAATTTTTGGGTTCGGTCAATCCGTTCGCGAGATATGGGAGTTTGAAGCCAAGAAGTGGTTGAGAAGGCAAAAAATTTTTCGCAATTCTGCGGCTCCAAACGCTTAACCAGAATGGCCTAGGGAAAAAATACACATACCGTTGTAATCGGGCGAGCTTCTACTTTCAGATGCAATAGGAATTTTTGGATTAGGTCAATCCGTTCGCGAGATATGGGAGTTTGAAGCCAAGAAGTGGTTGAGAAGGCAAAAAATTTTTCGCAATTCTGCGACTCCAAACGCTTAACCAGAATGGCCTAGGGAGAAAATACACATACGGCAGTAATCGGGCGAGTTTCTACTTCCAGATGCAATAGGAATTTTTGGGTTAGGTCAATCCGTTCGCGAGATATGGGAGTTTCAAGCCAAGAAGTGGTTGAGAAGGCAAAAAATTTTTCGCAATTCTGCTGCTCCAAACGCTTAACCAGAGTGGGCTCGGGAAAAAATACAGATACCGTTGTAATCGGGCGAGTTTCTACTTTCAGACGCTACAGGAATTTTTGAGTTCGGTCAATCCGTTCGCCAGATATGGGAGTTTGAAGCCAAGAAATGGTTGAGCAGGCAAAATATTTTTCGCAATTCTGCTGCTCCAAACGCTTAACCAGCATGGCATAGGGAAAAAATACACATGCCGTTGTAATCGGGCGAGTTTCGACTTTCAGATGCAATAGGAATTTTTGAGTTAGGTCAATCCGTTCGCGAGATATGGGAGTTTGAAGCCAAGAAATGGTTCAGAAGGCAAAAAATTTTTCGCAATTCTGCTGCTCCAAACGCTTAACCAGAATGGCCTAGGGAAAAAATACACATACCGTTGTAATCGGGCGAGTTTCTTCTTTCGGATGCAATACGAATTTTTGTGTTAGGTCAATCCTTTCGCGAGATATGGGAGTTTGAAGCCAAGAAATGGTTGAGAAGAAAACAAATTTTTCGCAATTCTGCTTCTCCAAACGCTTGACCAGAGTGGGCTAGGGAAAAAATACACATACCGTTGTAATCGGGCGAGTTTCTACTTTCAGACGCTACAGGAATTTTTGGGTTCGGTCAATCCGTTCGCGAGATATGGGAGTTTGAAGCCAAGAAATGGTTGAGAATGCAAAAAATTTTTCGCAATTCTGCTGCTCCAAACGCTTAACCAGAATAGTAAAGGGAAAAAATACACATGCCGTTGTAATCGGGCGAGTTTCTACTTTCAGATGCAATAGGACTTTTTGGGTTAGGTCCATCCGTTCGCGAGATATGGGAGTTTGAAGCCAAGAAATGGTTGAGAAGGCAAAAAATTTTTCGCAAGTCTGCTGCTCCAAACGCTTGACCAGAGTGGGCTAGGGAAAAAATACACATACCGTTGTAATCGGGCGAGTTTCTACTTTCAGAAGCAATAGGAATTTTTGGGTTAGGTCAATCCGTTCGCGAGATATGGGAGTTTGAAGCCAAGAAATGGTTGAGAAGGCAAAAAATTTTTCGCAATTCTGCTGCTCCAAACGTTTAACCAGAATGGCCTAGGGAAAAAATACACATGCCGTTGTAATCGGGCGAGTTTCTACTTTCAGATGCAATTGGACTTTTTGGGTTAGGTCAATCCGTACGCGAGATATGGGAGTTTGAAGCCAAGAAATGGTTGAGAAGCCAAAAAATTTTTCGCAATTCTGCAGCTCCAAACGCTTAACCAGAATGGCCTAGGGAAAAAATAGACATACCGTTGTAATCGGGCGAGTTTCTACTTTCAGATGCAATAGGAATTTTTTGGTTAGGTCAATCCGTTCGCGAGATATGGGAGTTTGAAGCCAAGAAATGGTTGAGAAGGCAAAAAATTTTTCGCAGTTCAGCTGCTCCAAACGCTTAACCAGAATGGCCTAGGGAAAAAATACACATACCGTTGTAATCGGGCGAGTTTCTACTTTCAGATGCAATAGGAATTTTTGGGTTAGGTCAATCCGTTCGCGAGATATGGGAGTTTGAAGCCAAGAAATGGTCGAGGAGGCAAAAAATTTTTCGCAATTCTGCTGCTCCAAACGCTTAACCAGAATGGCCTAGGGAAAAAATACACATGCCGTTGTAATCGGGCGAGTTTCTACTTTCAGATGCAATAGGACTTTTTGGGTTATGTCAATGCGTTCGCGAGATATGGGAGTTTGAAGCCAAGAAATGGTTGAGAAGGCAAAAAATTTTTCGCAATTCTGCTGCTCCAAACGCTTAACCAGAATGGCCTAGGGAAAAAATACACATGCCGTTGTAATCGGGAGAGTTTCTACTTTCAGATGCAATAGGAATTTTTGGGTTAGGTCAATCCGTTCGCGAGATATGGGAGTTTGAAGCCAAGAAATGGTTGAGAAGACAACAAATTTTTCGCAATTCTGCGGCTCCAAACGCTTAACCAGAATGGCTTAGGGGAAAAATACGCATACCGTTGTAATCGGACAAGTTTCTACTTTCAGATACAATAGGAATTTTTGGGTTAGGTCAATCCGTTCGCGAGATATGGGAATTTGAAGCTAAGAAATGGTTGAGAAGAGAACAAATTTCTCGCAATTCTGCCGCTCCAAACGCTCAACCAGAATGGCCTAGTGAAAAAATACACATACCGTTGTAATCGGGCGAGTTTCGAGTTTCAGATGCAATAGGAATTTTTGGGTTAGGTCAATCCGTTCGCGAGATATGGGAGTTTGAAGCCAAGAAGTGGTTGAGAAGGCAAAATTTTTTCCCAATTCTGCTGCTCCAAACGCTTAACCAGAATGGCCTAGGGAAAAAATACCCATACCGTTGTAATCGGACGAGTTTCTACTTTCAGTTACAATAGGAATTTTTGGGTTAGGTCATTCCGTTCGCGAGATATGGTAGTTTGAATCTAAGAAATGGTTGAGAAGACAACAAATTTTTCGCAATTCTGCTGCTCCAAAAGCTTAACCAGAATGGCCCAGGGAAAAAATACACATACCGTTGTAATCGGGCGAGTTTCTACTTTCAGATGCAATAGGAATTTTTGGGTTAGGTCAATCCGCTCGCGAGATATGGGAGTTTGAAGCTAAGAAATGGTTGAGAAGACAACAAATTTTTCGCACTTCTGCTGCTCCAATCGCTTAACCAGAATGGCCTAGGGAAAAAATACACATGCCGTTGTAATCGGGCGAGTTTCTACTTTCAGATGCTATAGGACTTTTTGGGTTAGGTCAATCCGTTCACGAGATATGGGAGTTTGAAGCCAAGAAATGGTTGAGAAGGCAAAAAAATTTCGCAATTCTGCTGCTCCAAACGCTTAACCAGAATGGCCTAGGGAAAAAATACACATACCATTGTAATCGGGCGAGTTTCTACTTTCAGATGCAATAGGAATTTTTGGGTTAGGTCAATCCGTTCGCGAGATATGGGAGTTTGAAGCCAAGAAATGGTTGAGAAGGCAAAAAAATTTCGCAATTCTGCTGCTCCAAACGCTTAACCAGAATGGCCTAGGGAAAAAATACACATACCGTTGTAATCGGGCGAGTTTCTACTTTCAGATGCAACAGGAATTTTTGGGTTAGGTCAATCCGTTCGCGAGATATGGGAGTTTGAAGCCAAGAAATGGTTGAGAAGGCAAAAAATTTTTCGCTATTCTGCTGCTCCAAACGATTAACCAGAATGGCCTAGGGAAAAAATACACATTCCGTTGTAGTTTGGCGAGTTTCTACTTTCAGATGCAACAGGAATTTTTGGGTTAGGTCAATCCGTTCGCGAGATATGGGAGTTTGAAGCTAAGAAATGGTTGAGAAGACAACAAATTTTTCGCAGTTCTGCTGCTCCCAAAGCTTAAGCAGAATGGCCTAGGGAAAAAATACACATACCGTTGTAATCGGGCGAGTTTCTACTTTCAGATGCAATAGGAATTTTGGGGTTAGGTCAATCCGCTCGCGAGATATGGGAGTTTGAATCTAAGAAATGGTTGAGAAAACAACAAATTTTTCGCAATTCTGCTGCTCCAAACGCTTAACCAGAATGGGCTAGGGAAAAAGTACACATACCGCAGTAATCGGGCGAGTTTCTACTTTCAGATGCAATAGGAATTTTTGGGTTAGGTCAATCCGTTCGCGAGATATGGGAGTTTGAAGCCAAGAAATGGTTGAGAAGGCAAAAAATTTTTCGCAATTCTGCGGCTCCAAACGCTTAACCAGAATGGCCTAGGGAAAAAATACACGTACCGTTGTAGTCGGGCGAGTTTCTACTTTCAGATGCAACAGGAATTTTTGGGTTAGGTCAATCCGCTCGCGAGATATGGGAGTTTGAAGCTAAGAAATGGTTGAGAAAACAACAAATTTTTCGCAATTCTGCTGCTCCAAACGCTTAACCAGAATGGGCTAGGGAAAAAGTACACATACCGCAGTAATCGGGCGAGTTTCTACTTTCAGATGCAATAGGAATTTTTGGGTTAGGTCAATCCGTTCGCGAGATATGGGAGTTTGAAGCTACGAAATCGTTGAGAAGACAACAAATTTTTCGCACTTCTGCTGCTCCAAACGCTTAACCAGAATGGCCTAGGGAAAAAATACCCATACCGTTGTAATCGGACGAGTTTCTACTTTCAGTTACAATAGGAATTTTTGGGTTAGGTCATTCCGTTCGCGAGATATGGTAGTTTGAAGCTAAGAAATGGTTGAGAAGACAACAAATTTTTCGCAATTCTGCTGCTCCAAAAGCTTAACCAGAATGGCCCAGGGAAAAAATACACATACCGTTGTAATCGGGCGAGTTTCTACTTTCAGATGCAATAGGAATTTTTGGGTTAGGTCAATCCGCTCGCGAGATATGGGAGTTTGAAGCTAAGAAATGGTTGAGAAGACAACAAATTTTTCGCACTTCTGCTGCTCCAATCGCTTAACCAGAATGGGCTAGGGAAAAAGTACACATACCGTTGTAATCGGGCGAGTTTCTTCTTTCAGATGCAATACGAATTTTTGGGTTAGGTCAATCCTTTCGCGAGATATGGGAGTTTGAAGCCAAGAAATGGTTGAGAAGAAAACAAATTTTTCGCACTTCTGCTGCCCCAAACGCTTAACCAGAATGGCCAAGGGAAAAAATACACATACGGCAGTAATCGGGCGAGTTTCTACTTTCAGATGCAATAGGAATTTTTGGGTTAGGTCAATCCGTTCGCGAGATATGGGAGTTTGAAGCCAAGAAATGGTTGAGAAGGCAAAAAATTTTTCGCAATTCTGCGGCTCCAAACGCTTAACCAGAATGGCCTAGGGAAAAAATACACGTACCGTTGTAGTCGGGCGAGTTTCTACTTTCAGATGCAACAGGAATTTTTGGGTTAGGTCAATCCGCTCGCGAGATATGGGAGTTTGAAGCTAAGAAATGGTTGAGAAAACAACAAATTTTTCGCAATTCTGCTGCTCCAAACGCTTAACCAGAATGGGCTAGGGAAAAAGTACACATACCGCAGTAATCGGGCGAGTTTCTACTTTCAGATGCAATAGGAATTTTTGGGTTAGGTCAACCCGTTCGCGAGATATGGGAGTTTGAAGCCAAGAAATGGTCGAGGAGGCAAAAAATTTTTCGCAATTCTGCTGCTCCAAACGCTTAACTAGAATGGCCTAGGGAAAAAATACACATGCCGTTGTAATCGGGCGAGTTTCTACTTTCAGATGCAATAGGACTTTTTGGGTTAGGTCAATCCGTTCGCGAGATATGGGAGTTTGAAGCCAAGAAATGGTTGAGAAGGCAAAAAATTTTTCGCAATTCTGCTGCTCCAAACGCTTAACCAGAATGGCCTAGGGAAAAAATACACATGCCGTTGTAATCGGGCGAGTTTCTACTTTCAGATGCAATAGGAATTTTTGGGTTAGGTCAATCCGTTCGCGAGATATGGGAGTTTGAATGCAAGAAATGGTTGAGAAGACAACAAATTTTTCGCAATTCTGCGGCTCCAAACGCTTAACCAGAATGGCTTAGGGAAAAAATACGCATACCGTTGTAATCGGACGAGTCTCTACTTTCAGATACAATAGGAATTTTTGTGTTAGGTCAATCCGTTCGCGAGATATGGGAATTTGAAGCTAAGAAATGGTTGAGAAGAGAACAAATTTCTCGCAATTCTGCCGCTCCAAACGCTCAACCAGAATGGCCTAGGGAAAAAATACACATACCGTTGTAATCGGGCGAGTTTCGAGTTTCAGATGCAATAGGAATTTTTGGGTTAGGTCAATCCGTTCGCGAGATATGGGAGTTTGAAGCCAAGAAGTGGTTGAGAAGGCAAAAAATTTTTCCCAAATCTGCTGCTCCAAACGCTTAACCAGAATGGCCTAGGGAAAAAATACACATGCCGTTGTAATCGGGCGAGTTTCTACTTTCAGATGCAATAGGACTTTTTGGGTTAGGTCAATCCGTTCACGAGATATGGGAGTTTGAAGCTACGAAATCGTTGAGAAGACAACAAATTTTTCGCACTTCTGCTGCTCCAAAAGCTTAACCAGAATGGCCCAGGGAAAAAATACACATACCGTTGTAATCGGGCGAGTTTCTACTTTCAGATGCAATAGGAATTTTTGGGTTAGGTCAATCCGCTCGCGAGATATGGGAGTTTGAAGCTAAGAAATGGTTGAGAAGACAACAAATTTTTCGCACTTCTGCTGCTCCAATCGCTTAACCAGAATGGGCTAGGGAAAAAGTACACATACCGCAGTAATCGGGCGAGTT
Organism: Ptiloglossa arizonensis; assembly: GCF_051014685.1. Classification (NCBI taxonomy): domain Eukaryota; kingdom Metazoa; phylum Arthropoda; class Insecta; order Hymenoptera; family Colletidae; genus Ptiloglossa; species Ptiloglossa arizonensis. Next base: position 517,649 of record NW_027478684.1, on the reverse strand, counting down.
TCTACTTTCAGATGCAATAGGAATTTTTGGGTTAGGTCAATCCGTTCGCGAGATATGGGAGTTTGAAGCCAAGAAATGGTTGAGAAGGCAAAAAATTTTTCGCAATTCTGCGGCTCCAAACGCTTAACCAGAATGGCCTAGGGAAAAAATACACATACCGTTGTAATCGGGCGAGCTTCTACTTTCAGATGCAATAGGAATTTTTGGGTTAGGTCAATCCGTTCGCGAGATATGGGAGTTTGAAGCTACGAAATCGTTGAGAAGACAACAAATTTTTCGCAATTCTGCGGCTCCAAACGCTTAACCAGAATGGCCTAGGGAAAAAATACACATACCGTTGTAATCGGGCGAGTTTCTACTTTCAGATGCAATAGGAATTTTTGGGTTAGGTCAATCCGTTCGCGAGATATGGGAGTTTGAAGCCAAGAAATGGTCGAGGAGGCAAAAAATTTTTCGCAATTCTGCTGCTCCAAACGCTTAACTAGAATGGCCTAGGGAAAAAATACACACGCCGTTGTAATCGGGCGAGTTTCTACTTTCAGATGCAATAGGACTTTTTGGGTTAGGTCAATCCGTTCGCGAGATATGGGAGTTTGAAGCCAAGAAATGGTTGAGAAGGCAAAAAATTTTTCGCAATTCTGCTGCTCCAAACGCTTAACCAGAATGGCCTAGGGAAAAAATACACATGCCGTTGTAATCGGGCGAGTTTCTACTTTCAGATGCAATAGGAATTTTTGGGTTAGGTCAATCCGTTCGCGAGATATGGGAGTTTGAAGCCAAGAAATGGTTGAGAAGACAACAAATTTTTCGCAATTCTGCGGCTCCAAACGCTTAACTAGAATGGCTTAGGGAAAAAATACGCATACCGTTGTAATCGGACGAGTCTCTACTTTCAGATACAATAGGAATTTTTGTGTTAGGTCAATCCGTTCGCGAGATATGGGAATTTGAAGCTAAGAAATGGTTGAGAAGAGAACAAATTTCTCGCAATTCTGCCGCTCCAAACGCTCAACCAGAATGGCCTAGGGAAAAAATACACATACCGTTGTAATCGGGCGAGTTTCGAGTTTCAGATGCAATAGGAATTTTTGGGTTAGGTCAATCCGTTCGCGAGATATGGGAGTTTGAAGCCAAGAAGTGGTTGAGAAGGCAAAAAATTTTTCCCAAATCTGCTGCTCCAAACGCTTAACCAGAATGGCCTAGGGAAAAAATACACATGCCGTTGTAATCGGGCGAGTTTCTACTTTCAGATGCAATAGGACTTTTTGGGTTAGGTCAATCCGTTCACGAGATATGAGAGTTTGAAGCCAAGAAATGGTTGAGAAGGCAAAAAAATTTCGCAATTCTGCTGCTCCAAACGCTTAACCAGAATGGCCTAGGGAAAAAATACACATACCGTTGTAATCGGGCGAGTTTCTACTTTCAGATGCAATAGGAATTTTTGGGTTAGGTCAATCCGTTCGCGAGACATGGGAATTTGAAGCTAAGAAATGTTTGAGAAGACAACTAATTTTTCGCACTTCTGCTGTTCCAAACGCTTAACCAGAATGGCCTAGGGAAAAAATACACATACCGTTGTAATCGGGCGAGTTTCTACTTTCAGATGCAATAGGAATTTTTGGGTTAGGTCAATCCGCTCGCGAGATATGTGAGATTGAAACTACGAAATGGTTGAGAAGACAACAAATTTTTCGCACTTCTGCTGCTCAAAACGCTTAACCAGAATGGCCTAGGGAAAAAAAGCCATACCGTTGTAATCGGACGAGTTTCTAATTTCAGTTACAATAGGAATTTTTGGGTTAGGTCAATCCGTTCGCGAGATATGGGACTTTGAATCTAAGAAATGGTTGACAAGACAACAAATTTTCGCACTTCTGCTGCTCCAATCGCTTAACCAGAATGGGCTAGGGAAAAAATACACATACCGTTGTAATCGGGCGAGTTTCTACTTTCAGTTACAATAGGAATTTTTGGGTTAGGTCAATCCGTTCGCGAGTTATAGGACTTTGAAACTACGAAATGGTTGAGAAGACAACAAATTTTTCGCACTTCTGCTGCTCCAAACGCTTAACCAGAATGGCCTAGGGAAAAAAAGTCATACCGTTGTAATCGGACGAGTTTCTACTTTCAGATGCAATAGGAATTTTTGGGTTAGGACAATCCGCTCGCGAGATATGGGAGTTTGAAGCTACGAAATGGTTGAGAAGACAACAAATTTTTCGCGCTTCTGCTGCTCCAAACGCTTAACCAAAATGGCCTAGGGAAAAAATACACATACCTTTGTAATCGGGCGAGTTTCTAATTTCAGACGCAACAGGAATTTTTTGGTTAGGTCAATCCGCTCGCGAGATATGGGACATTGAAGCTACGAAATGGTTGAGAAGACAACTAATTTTTCGCACTTCTGCTGCTCCAAACGCTTAACCAGAATGTCCTAGGGAAAAAATACACATACCGTTGTAATCGGGCGAGTTTCTACTTTCAGATGCAATAGGAATTTTATGGTTAGGTCAATCCGTTCGCGAGATATGGATATTGAAGCTAAGAAATGGTTGACAAGACAACAAATTTTTCGCAATTCTGCTGCTCCAATCGCTTAACCAGAATGGGCTAGGGAAAAAATACACATACCGTTGTAATCGGGCGAGTTTCTACTTTCAGTTACAATAGGAATTTTTTGGTTAGGTCAATCCGTTCGCGAGATATGGGACTTTGAAGCTAAGAAATGGTTGAGAAGGCAAAAAATTTTTCGCACTTCTGCTGCTCCAAACGCTTAACCAGAATGGCCTAGGGAAAAAATACCCATACCGTTGTAATCGGACGAGTTTCTACTTTCAGATGCAATAGGAATTTTTGGATTAGGTCAATCCGTTCGCGAGATATGGGAGTTTGAAGCCAAGAAATGGTTGAGAAGGCAAAAAATTTTTCGCAAGTCTGCTGCTCCAAACGTTTAACCAGAAAGGCCTAGGGAGAAAATACACATACCGTTGTAATCGGGCGAGTTTCGACTTTCAGATGCAATAGGAATTTTTGGGTTAGGTCAATCCGTTCGCGAGATATGGGAGCTTGAAGCCAAGAAATGGTTGAGAAGGCAAAAAATTTTTCGCAAGTCTGCTGCTCCAAACGTTTAACCAGAAAGGCCTAGGGAGAAAATACACATACCGTTGTAATCGGGCGAGTTTCGACTTTCAGATGCAATAGGAATTTTTGGGATAGGTCAATCCGTTCGCGAGATATGGGAGTTTGAAGCCAAGAAATGGTTGAGGAGGCAAAAAATTTTTCGCAATTCTGCTGCTCCAAACGCTTAACCAGAATGGCCTAGGGAAAAAATACACATACCGTTGTAATCGGGCGAGTTTCTACTTTCAGATGCAACAGGAATTTTTGGGTTAGGTCAATCGGTTCGCGAGATATTTGAGTTTGAAGCCAAGAAATGGTTGAGAAGGCAAAAAAATTACGCAATTCTGCTGCTCCAAACGCTTAACCAGAATGGCCTAGGGAAAAAATACACATACCGTTGTAATCGGGCGAGTTTCTACTTTCAGATGCAATAGGAATTTTTGGGTTAGGACACTCCGCTCGCGAGATATGGGAGTTTGAAGCTACGAAATGGTTGAGAAGACAACAAATTTTTCGCGCTTCTGCTGCTCCAAACGCTTAACCAAAATGGCCTAGGGAAAAAATACACATACCTTTGTAATCGGGCGAGTTTCTAATTTCAGACGCAACAGGAATTTTTGGGTTAGGTCAATCGGTTCGCGAGATATGGGAGTTTGAAGCCATGAAATGGTTGAGAAGGCAAAAAATTTTTCGCAAGTCTGCTGCTCCAAACGTTTAACCAGAAAGGCCTAGGGAGAAAATACACATACCGTTGTAATCGGGCGAGTTTCGACTTTCAGATGCAATAGGAATTTTTGGGTTAGGTCAATCCGTTCGCGAGATATGGGAGTTTGAAGCCAAGAAATGGTTCAGAAGGCAAAAAATTTTTCGCACTTCTGCTGCCCCAAACGCTTAACCAGAATGGCCTAGGGAAAAAATACACGTACCGTTGTAATCGGGCGAGTTTCTACTTTCAGATGCAATAGGAATTTTTGGGTTTGGTCAATCCGTTCGCGAGATATGGGAGTTTGAATCCAAGAATTGGTTGAGAAGGCAAAAAATTTTTCGCTATTCTGCTGCTCCAAACGCTTATCCAGAATGGCCTGGGGAAAAAATACACATACCGTTGTAGTCGGGCGAGTTTCTACTTTCAGATGCAACAGGAATTCTTGATTTAGGTCAATCCGTTCGCGAGATATAGGAGTTTGAAGCTAAGAAATGGTTGAGAAGACAACAAATTTTTCGCACTTCTGCTGCTCCAAACGCTTAACCAGAATGGCCTAAGGAAAAAATACACATACCGTTGTAATCGGGCGAGTTTCGACTTTCAGACGCAATAGGAATTTTTGGGTTAGGTCAATCCGTTCGCGAGATATGGGAGTTTGAAGCCAAGAAATGGTTCAGAAGGCAAAAAATTTTTCGCACTTCTGCTGCCCCAAACGCTTAACCAGAATGGCCTAGGGAAAAAATACACATACCGTTGTAATCGGGCGAGTTTCTACTTTCAGATGCAATAGGAATTTTTGGGTTAGGTCAATCCGTTCGCGAGATATGGGAGTTTGAAGCTACGAAATCGTTGAGAAGACAACAAATTTTTCGCACTTCTGCTGCCCCAAACGCTTAACCAGAATGGCCTAGGGAAAAAATACACATACCGTTGTAATCGGGCGAGTTTCTACTTTCAGATGCAATAGGAATTTTTGGGTTAGGTCAATCCTTTCGCGAGATATGGGAGTTTGAAGCCAAGAAATGGTTGAGAAGAAAACAAATTTTTCGCAATTCTGCTTCTCCAAACGCTTGACAAGAGTGGGCTAGGGAAAAAATACACATACCGTTGTAATCGGGCGAGTTTCTACTTTCAGACGCTACAGGAATTTTTGGGTTCGGTCAATCCGTTCGCCAGATATGGGAGTTTGAAGCCAAGAAATGGTTGAGAAGGCAAAAAATTTTTCGCAATTCTGCTGCTCCAAACGCTTAACCAGAATGGCCTAGGGAAAAAATACACATGCCGTTGTAATCGGGCGAGTTTCTACTTTCAGATGCAATAGGACTTTTTGGGTTAGGTCCATCCGTTCGCGAGATATGGGAGTTTGAAGCCAAGAAATGGTTGAGGAGGCAAAAAATTTTTCGCAATTCTGCTGCTCCAAACGCTTAACCAGAATGGCCTAGGGAAAAAATACACATGCCGTTGTAATCGGGCGAGTTTCTACTTTCAGATGCAATAGGAATTTTTGGGTTAGGTCAATCCGTTCGCGAGATATGGGAGTTTGAAGCCAAGAAATGGTTGAGAAGGCAAAAAATTTTTCGCTATTCTGCTGCTCCAAACGCTTATCCAGAATGGCCTAGGGAAAAAATACACATACCGTTGTAGTCGGGCGAGTTTCTACTTTCAGATGCAACAGGAATTTTTGAGTTAGGTCAATCCGTTCGCGAGATATGGGAGTTTGAAGCCAAGAAATGGTTGAGAAGACAACAAATTTTTCGCACCTCTGCTGCTCCAAACGCTTAACCAGAATGGCCTAGGGAAAAAATACACATACCGTTGTAATCGGGCGAGTTTCAACTTTCAGACGCAATAGGAATTTTTGGGTTAGGTCAATCCGTTCGCGAGATATGGGAGTTTGAAGCCAAGAAATGGTTCAGAAGGCAAAAAATTTTTCGCACTTCTGCTGCCCCAAACGCTTAACCAGAATGGCCTAGGGAAAAAATACACATACCGTTGTAATCGGGCGAGTTTCTACTTTCAGATGCAATAGGAATTTTTGGGTTAGGTCAATCCGTTCGCGAGATATGGGACTTTGAAGCTAAGAAATGGTTGAGAAGAGAACAAATTTCTCGCAATTCTGCCGCTCCAAACGCTTAACCAGAATGGCCTAGGGAAAAAATACACATACCGTTGTAATCGGGCGAGTTTCTACTTTCAGATGCAATAGGAATTTTTGGGTTAGGTCAATCCTTTCGCGAGATATGGGAGTTTGAAGCCAAGAAATGGTTGAGAAGAAAACAAATTTTTCGCAATTCTGTTTCTCCAAACGCTTGACAAGAGTGGGCTAGGGAAAAAATACACATACCGTTGTAATCGGGCGAGTTTCTACTTTCAGACGCTACAGGAATTTTTGGGTTCGGTCAATCCGTTCGCCAGATATGGGAGTTTCAAGCCAAGAAATGGTTGAGAAGGCAAAAAATTTTTCGCAATTCTGCTGCTCCAAACGCTTAACCAGAATGGCCTAGGGAAAAAATACACATGCCGTTGTAATCGGGCGAGTTTCTACTTTCAGATGCAATAGGACTTTTTGGGTTAGGTCCATCCGTTCGCGAGATATGGGAGTTTGAAGCCAAGAAATGGTTGAGAAGAGAACAAATTTCTCGCAATTCTGCCGCTCCAAACGCTTAACCAGAATGGCCTAGGGAAAAAATACACATACCGTTGTAATCGGGCGAGTTTCGACTTTCAGACGCAATAGGAATTTTTGAGTTATGTCAATCCGTTCGCGAGATATGGGAGTTTGAAGCTAAGAAATGGTTGAGAAGACAACAAATTTTTCGCACTTCTGCTGCTCCAAACGCTTAACCAGAATGGCCTAGGGAAAAAATACACATACCGTTGTAATCGGGCGAGTTTCTACTTTCAGATGCTACAGGAATTTTTGGGTTAGGTCAATCCGTTAGCGAGATATGGGAGTTTGAAGCTAAGAAATGGTTGAGAAGACAACAAATTTTTCGCAATTCTGCTGCTCCAAACGCTTAACCAGAATGGCTTAGGGAAAAAAAACGCATACGGCAGTAATCGGGCGAGTTTCTACTTTCAGATGCAATAGGAATTTTTGGGTTAGGTCAATCCGTTCGCGAGATATGGGAGTTTGAAGCCAAGAAGTGGTTGAGAAGGCAAAAAATTTTTCGCAATTCTGCGGCTTCAAACGCTTAACCAGAATGGCCTAGGGAAAAAATACACATACCGTTGTAATCGGGCGAGTTTCTACTTTCAGACGCTACAGGAATTTTTGGGTTCGGTCAATCCGTTCGCGAGATATGGGAGTTTGAAGCCAACAAATGGTTGAGAAGGCAAAAAATTTTTCGCACTTCTGCTGCTCCAAACGCTTAGCCAGAATGGCCTAGGGAAAAAATACACATACCGTTGTAATCGGGCGAGTTTCGACTTTCAGATGCAATAGGAATTTTTGGGTTAGGTCAATCCTTTCGCGAGATATGGGAGTTTGAAGCTAAGAAATGGTTGAGAAGACCACAAATTTTTCGCACTTCTGCTGCTCCGAAAGCTTAACCAGAATGGCCTAGGGGAAAAATACACATACCGTTGTAATCGGGCGAGTTTCTACTTTCAGAAGCAATAGGAATTTTTGGGTTAGGTCAATCCGTTCGCGAGATATGGGAGTTTGAAGCCAAGAAATGGTTGAGAAGAAAACAAATTTTTCGCAATTCTGCTTCTCCAAACGCTTGACAAGAGTGGGCTAGGGAAAAAATACACATACCGTTGTAATCGGGCGAGTTTCTACTTTCAGACGCTACAGGAATTTTTGGGTTCGGTCAATCCGTTCGCCAGATATGGGAGTTTGAAGCCAAGAAATGGTTGAGAAGGCAAAAAATTTTTCGCAATTCTGCTGCTCCAAACGCTTATCCAGAATGGCCTAGGGAAAAAATACACATACCGTTGTAGTCGGGCGAGTTTCTACTTTCAGATGCAATAGGAATTTTTGAGTTAGGACAATCCGTTCGCGAGATATGGGAGTTTGAAGCTAAGAAATGGTTGAGAAGACAACAAATTTTTCGCACTTCTGCTGCCCCAAACGCTTAACCAGAATGGCCTAGGGAAAAAATACACATACCGTTGTAATCGGGCGAGTTTCGACTTTCAGACGCAATAGGAATTTTTGGGTTAGGTCAATCCGTTCGCGAGATATGGGAGTTTGAAGCCAAGAAATGGTTCAGAAGGCAAAAAATTTTTCGCACTTCTGCTGCCCCAAACGCTTAACCAGAATGGCCTAGGGAAAAAATACACGTACCGTTGTAATCGGGCGAGTTTCTACTTTCAGATGCAATAGGAATTTTTGGGTTTGGTCAATCCGTTCGCGAGATATGGGAGTTTGAATCCAAGAATTGGTTGAGAAGGCAAAAAATTTTTCGCTATTCTGCTGCTCCAAACGCTTATCCAGAATGGCCTAGGGAAAAAATACACATACCGTTGTAGTCGGGCGAGTTTCTACTTTCAGATGCAACAGGAATTCTTGATTTAGGTCAATCCGTTCGCGAGATATAGGAGTTTGAAGCTAAGAAATGGTTGAGAAGACAACAAATTTTTCGCACTTCTGCTGCTCCAAACGCTTAACCAGAATGGCCTAAGGAAAAAATACACATACCGTTGTAATCGGGCGAGTTTCGACTTTCAGACGCAATAGGAATTTTTGGGTTAGGTCAATCCGTTCGCGAGATATAGGAGTTTGAAGCCAAGAAATGGTTCAGAAGGCAAAAAATTTTTCGCACTTCTGCTGCCCCAAACGCTTAACCAGAATGGCCTAGGGAAAAAATACACATACCGTTGTAATCGGGCGAGTTTCTACTTTCAGATGCAATAGGAATTTTTGGGTTAGGTCAATCCGTTCGCGAGATATGGGAGTTTGAAGCCAAGAAATGGTTGAGAAGAAAACAAATTTTTCGCAATTCTGCTTCTCCAAACGCTTGACAAGAGTGGGCTAGGGAAAAAATACACATACCGTTGTAATCGGGCGAGTTTCTACTTTCAGACGCTACAGGAATTTTTGGGTTCGGTCAATCCGTTCGCCAGATATGGGAGTTTGAAGCCAAGAAATGGTTGAGAAGGCAAAAAATTTTTCGCAATTCTGCTGCTCCAAACGCTTAACCAGAATGGCCTAGGGAAAAAATACACATGCCGTTGTAATCGGGCGAGTTTCTACTTTCAGATGCAATAGGACTTTTTGGGTTAGGTCCATCCGTTCGCGAGATATGGGAGTTTGAAGCCAAGAAATGGTTGAGGAGGCAAAAAATTTTTCGCAATTCTGCTGCTCCAAACGCTTAACCAGAATGGCCTAGGGAAAAAATACACATGCCGTTGTAATCGGGCGAGTTTCTACTTTCAGATGCAATAGGAATTTTTGGGTTAGGTCAATCCGTTCGCGAGATATGGGAGTTTGAAGCCAAGAAATGGTTGAGAAGGCAAAAAATTTTTCGCTATTCTGCTGCTCCAAACGCTTATCCAGAATGGCCTAGGGAAAAAATACACATACCGTTGTAGTCGGGCGAGTTTCTACTTTCAGATGCAACAGGAATTTTTGAGTTAGGTCAATCCGTTCGCGAGATATGGGAGTTTGAAGCCAAGAAATGGTTGAGAAGACAACAAATTTTTCGCACCTCTGCTGCTCCAAACGCTTAACCAGAATGGCCTAGGGAAAAAATACACATACCGTTGTAATCGGGCGAGTTTCAACTTTCAGACGCAATAGGAATTTTTGGGTTAGGTCAATCCGTTCGCCAGATATGGGAGTTTGAAGCCAAGAAATGGTTGAGAAGGCAAAAAATTTTTCGCAATTCTGCTGCTCCAAACGCTTAACCAGAATGGCCTAGGGAAAAAATACACATGCCGTTGTAATCGGGCGAGTTTCTACTTTCAGATGCAATAGGACTTTTTGGGTTAGGTCCATCCGTTCGCGAGATATGGGAGTTTGAAGCCAAGAAATGGTTGAGAAGAGAACAAATTTCTCGCAATTCTGCCGCTCCAAACGCTTAACCAGAATGGCCTAGGGAAAAAATACACATACCGTTGTAATCGGGCGAGTTTCGACTTTCAGACGCAATAGGAATTTTTGAGTTATGTCAATCCGTTCGCGAGATATGGGAGTTTGAAGCTAAGAAATGGTTGAGAAGACAACAAATTTTTCGCACTTCTGCTGCTCCAAACGCTTAACCAGAATGGCCTAGGGAAAAAATACACATACCGTTGTAATCGGGCGAGTTTCTACTTTCAGATGCAACAGGAATTTTTGGGTTAGGTCAATCCGTTAGCGAGATATGGGAGTTTGAAGCTAAGAAATGGTTGAGAAGACAACAAATTTTTCGCAATTCTGCTGCTCCAAACGCTTAACCAGAATGGCTTAGGGAAAAAAACGCATACGGCAGTAATCGGGCGAGTTTCTACTTTCAGATGCAATAGGAATTTTTGGGTTAGGTCAATCCGTTCGCGAGATATGGGAGTTTGAAGCCAAGAAGTGGTTGAGAAGGCAAAAAATTTTTCGCAATTCTGCGGCTTCAAACGCTTAACCAGAATGGCCTAGGGAAAAAATACACATACCGTTGTAATCGGGCGAGTTTCTACTTTCAGACGCTACAGGAATTTTTGGGTTCGGTCAATCCGTTCGCGAGATATGGGAGTTTGAAGCCAACAAATGGTTGAGAAGGCAAAAAATTTTTCGCACTTCTGCTGCTCCAAACGCTTAGCCAGAATGGCCTAGGGAAAAAATACACATACCGTTGTAATCGGGCGAGTTTCGACTTTCAGATGCAATAGGAATTTTTGGGTTAGGTCAATCCTTTCGCGAGATATGGGAGTTTGAAGCTAAGAAATGGTTGAGAAGACCACAAATTTTTCGCACTTCTGCTGCTCCGAAAGCTTAACCAGAATGGCCTAGGGGAAAAATACACATACCGTTGTAATCGGGCGAGTTTCTACTTTCAGAAGCAATAGGAATTTTTGGGTTAGGTCAATCCGTTCGCGAGATATGGGAGTTTGAAGCCAAGAAATGGTTGAGAAGGCAAAAAATTTTTCGCAATTCTGCTGCTCCAAACGCTTATCCAGAATGGCCTAGGGAAAAAATACACATACCGTTGTAGTCGGGCGAGTTTCTACTTTCAGATGCAATAGGAATTTTTGAGTTAGGTCAATCCGTTCGCGAGATATGGGAGTTTGAAGCTAAGAAATGGTTGAGAAGACAACAAATTTTTCGCACTTCTGCTGCCCCAAACGCTTAACCAGAATGGCCTAGGGAAAAAATACACATACCGTTGTAATCGGGCGAGTTTCTACTTTCAGATGCAACAGGAATTTTTGGGTTAGGTCAATCCGTTAGCGAGATATGGGAGTTTGAAGCCAAGAAATGGTTGAGAAGAGAACAAATTTCTCGCAATTCTGCCGCTCCAAACGCTTAACCAGAATGGCCTAGGGAAAAAATACACATACCGTTGTAATCGGGCGAGTTTCGACTTTCAGACGCAATAGGAATTTTTGAGTTATGTCAATCCGTTCGCGAGATATGGGAGTTTGAAGCTAAGAAATGGTTGAGAAGACAACAAATTTTTCGCACTTCTGCTGCTCCAAACGCTTAACCAGAATGGCCTAGGGAAAAAATACACATACCGTTGTAATCGGGCGAGTTTCTACTTTCAGATGCAACAGGAATTTTTGGGTTAGGTCAATCCGTTAGCGAGATATGGGAGTTTGAAGCTAAGAAATGGTTGAGAAGACAACAAATTTTTCGCAATTCTGCTGCTCCAAACGCTTAACCAGAATGGCTTAGGGAAAAAAACGCATACGGCAGTAATCGGGCGAGTTTCTACTTTCAGATGCAATAGGAATTTTTGGGTTAGGTCAATCCGTTCGCGAGATATGGGAGTTTGAAGCCAAGAAGTGGTTGAGAAGGCAAAAAATTTTTCGCAATTCTGCGGCTTCAAACGCTTAACCAGAATGGCCTAGGGAAAAAATACACATACCGTTTTAATCGGGCGAGTTTCTACTTTCAGACGCTACAGGAATTTTTGGGTTCGGTCAATCCGTTCGCGAGATATGGGAGTTTGAAGCCAACAAATGGTTGAGAAGGCAAAAAATTTTTCGCACTTCTGCTGCTCCAAACGCTTAGCCAGAATGGCCTAGGGAAAAAATACACATACCGTTGTAATCGGGCGAGTTTCGACTTTCAGATGCAATAGGAATTTTTGGGTTAGGTCAATCCTTTCGCGAGATATGGGAGTTTGAAGCTAAGAAATGGTTGAGAAGACCACAAATATTTCGCACTTCTGCTGCTCCGAAAGCTTAACCAGAATGGCCTAGGGGAAAAATACACATACCGTTGTAATCGGGCGAGTTTCTACTTTCAGAAGCAATAGGAATTTTTGGGTTAGGTCAATCCGTTCGCGAGATATGGGAGTTTGAAGCCAAGAAATGGTTGAGAAGGCAAAAAATTTTTCGCAATTCTGCTGCTCCAAACGCTTATCCAGAATGGCCTAGGGAAAAAATACACATACCGTTGTAGTCGGGCGAGTTTCTACTTTCAGATGCAATAGGAATTTTTGAGTTAGGTCAATCCGTTCGCGAGATATGGGAGTTTGAAGCTAAGAAATGGTTGAGAAGACAACAAATTTTTCGCACTTCTGCTGCCCCAAACGCTTAACCAGAATGGCCTAGGGAAAAAATACACATACCGTTGTAATCGGGCGAGTTTCGACTTTCAGACGCAATAGGAATTTTTGGGTTAGGTCAATCCGTTCGCGAGATATGGGAGTTTGAAGCCAAGAAATGGTTCAGAAGGCAAAAAATTTTTCGCACTTCTGCTGCCCCAAACGCTTAACCAGAATGGCCTAGGGAAAAAATACACGTACCGTTGTAATCGGGCGAGTTTCTACTTTCAGATGCAATAGGAATTTTTGGGTTAGGTCAATCCGTTCGCGAGATATGGGAGTTTGAAGCCAAGAAATGGTTGAGAAAGCAAAAAATTTTTCGCAATTCTGCTGCTCCAAACGCTTAACCAGAATGGCCTAGGGAAAAAATACACATACCGTTGTAATCGGGCGAGTTTCTACTTTCAGATGCAACAGGAATTTTTGGGTTAGGTCAATCGGTTCGCGAGATATGGGAGTTTGAAGCCAAGAAATGGTTGAGAAGGCAAAAAAATTACGCAATTCTGCTGCTCCAAACGCTTAACCAGAATGGCCTAGGGAAAAAATACACATACCGTTGTAATCGGGCGAGTTTCTACTTTCAGATGCAATAGGAATTTTTGGGTTAGGACAATCCGCTCGCGAGATATGGGAGTTTGAAGCTACGAAATGGTTGAGAAGGCAAAAAATTTTTCGCAAGTCTGCTGCTCCAAACGTTTAACCAGAAAGGCCTAGGGAGAAAATACACATACCGTTGTAATCGGGCGAGTTTCGACTTTCAGATGCAATAGGAATTTTTGGGTTAGGTCAATCCGTTCGCGAGATATGGGAGTTTGAAGCCAAGAAATGGTTGAGAAGGCAAAAAATTTTTCGCAAGTCTGCTGCTCCAAACGTTTAACCAGAAAGGCCTAGGGAGAAAATACACATACCGTTGTAATCGGGCGAGTTTCTACTTTCAGATGCAACAGGAATTTTTGGGTTAGGTCAATCCGTTCGCGAGATATGGGAGTTTGAAGCTAAGAAATGGTTGAGAATACAACAAATTTTTCGCACTTCTGCTGCTCCAAACGCTTAACCAGAATGGCCTAGGGAAAAAATACACATACCGTTGTAATCGGGCGAGTTTCGACTTTCAGGTGCAATAGGAATTTTTGGGATAGGTCAATCCGTTCGCGAGATATGGGAGTTTGAAGCCAAGAAATGGTTGAGGAGGCAAAAAATTTTTCGCAATTCTGCTGCTCCAAACGCTTAACCAGAATGGCCTAGGGAAAAAATACACATACCGTTGTAATCGGGCGAGTTTCTACTTTCAGATGCAACAGGAATTTTTGGGTTAGGTCAATCGGTTCGCGAGATATTTGAGTTTGAAGCCAAGAAATGGTTGAGAAGGCAAAAAAATTACGCAATTCTGCTGCTCCAAACGCTTAACCAGAATGGCCTAGGGAAAAAATACACATACCGTTGTAATCGGGCGAGTTTCTACTTTCAGATGCAATAGGAATTTTTGGGTTAGGACAATCCGCTCGCGAGATATGGGAGTTTGAAGCTACGAAATGGTTGAGAAGACAACAAATTTTTCGCGCTTCTGCTGCTCCAAACGCTTAACCAAAATGGCCTAGGGAAAAAATACACATACCTTTGTAATCGGGCGAGTTTCTAATTTCAGACGCAACAGGAATTTTTGGGTTAGGTCAATCGGTTCGCGAGATATGGGAGTTTGAAGCCAAGAAATGGTTGAGAAGGCAAAAAATTTTTCGCAAGTCTGCTGCTCCAAACGTTTAACCAGAAAGGCCTAGGGAGAAAATACACATACCGTTGTAATCGGGCGAGTTTCGACTTTCAGATGCAATAGGAATTTTTGGGTTAGGTCAATCCGTTCGCGAGATATGGGAGTTTGAAGCCAAGAAATGGTTCAGAAGGCAAAAAATTTTTCGCACTTCTGCTGCCCCAAACGCTTAACCAGAATGGCCTAGGGAAAAAATACACGTACCGTTGTAATCGGGCGAGTTTCTACTTTCAGATGCAATAGGAATTTTTGGGTTTGGTCAATCCGTTCGCGAGATATGGGAGTTTGAATCCAAGAATTGGTTGAGAAGGCAAAAAATTTTTCGCTATTCTGCTGCTCCAAACGCTTATCCAGAATGGCCTAGGGAAAAAATACACATACCGTTGTAGTCGGGCGAGTTTCTACTTTCAGATGCAACAGGAATTCTTGATTTAGGTCAATCCGTTCGCGAGATATAGGAGTTTGAAGCTAAGAAATGGTTGAGAAGACAACAAATTTTTCGCACTTCTGCTGCTCCAAACGCTTAACCAGAATGGCCTAAGGAAAAAATACACATACCGTTGTAATCGGGCGAGTTTCGACTTTCAGACGCAATAGGAATTTTTGGGTTAGGTCAATCCGTTCGCGAGATATGGGAGTTTGAAGCCAAGAAATGGTTCAGAAGGCAAAAAATTTTTCGCACTTCTGCTGCCCCAAACGCTTAACCAGAATGGCCTAGGGAAAAAATACACATACCGTTGTAATCGGGCGAGTTTCTACTTTCAGATGCAATAGGAATTTTTGGGTTAGGTCAATCCGTTCGCGAGATATGGGAGTTTGAAGCTACGAAATCGTTGAGAAGACAACAAATTTTTCGCACTTCTGCTGCCCCAAACGCTTAACCAGAATGGCCTAGGGAAAAAATACACAACCGTTGTAATCGGGCGAGTTTCTACTTTCAGATGCAATAGGAATTTTTGGGTTAGGTCAATCCTTTCGCGAGATATGGGAGTTTGAAGCCAAGAAATGGTTGAGAAGAAAACAAATTTTTCGCAATTCTGCTTCTCCAAACGCTTGACAAGAGTGGGCTAGGGAAAAAATACACATACCGTTGTAATCGGGCGAGTTTCTACTTTCAGACGCTACAGGAGTTTTTGGGTTCGGTCAATCCGTTCGCCGGATATGGGAGTTTGAAGCCAAGAAATGGTTGAGAAGGCAAAAAATTTTTCGCAATTCTGCTGCTCCAAACGCTTAACCAGAATGGCCTAGGGAAAAAATACACATGCCGTTGTAATCGGGCGAGTTTCTACTTTCAGATGCAATAGGACTTTTTGGGTTAGGTCCATCCGTTCGCGAGATATGGGAGTTTGAAGCCAAGAAATGGTTGAGGAGGCAAAAAATTTTTCGCAATTCTGCTGCTCCAAACGCTTAACCAGAATGGCCTAGGGAAAAAATACACATGCCGTTGTAATCGGGCGAGTTTCTACTTTCAGATGCAATAGGAATTTTTGGGTTAGGTCAATCCGTTCGCGAGATATGGGAGTTTGAAGCCAAGAAATGGTTGAGAAGGCAAAAAATTTTTCGCTATTCTGCTGCTCCAAACGCTTATCCAGAATGGCCTAGGGAAAAAATACACATACCGTTGTAGTCGGGCGAGTTTCTACTTTCAGATGCAACAGGAATTTTTGAGTTAGGTCAATCCGTTCGCGAGATATGGGAGTTTGAAGCCAAGAAATGGTTGAGAAGACAACAAATTTTTCGCACCTCTGCTGCTCCAAACGCTTAACCAGAATGGCCTAGGGAAAAAATACACATACCGTTGTAATCGGGCGAGTTTCAACTTTCAGACGCAATAGGAATTTTTGGGTTAGGTCAATCCGTTCGCGAGATATGGGAGTTTGAAGCCAAGAAATGGTTCAGAAGGCAAAAAATTTTTCGCAATTCTGCCGCTCCAAACGCTTAACCAGAATGGCCTAGGGAAAAAATACACATACCGTTGTAATCGGGCGAGTTTCTACTTTCAGATGCAATAGGAATTTTTGGGTTAGGTCAATCCTTTCGCGAGATATGGGAGTTTGAATACAAGAAATGGTTGAGAAGAAAACAAATTTTTCGCAATTCTGTTTCTCCAAACGCTTGACAAGAGTGGGCTAGGGAAAAAATACACATACCGTTGTAATC
This sequence comes from Ptiloglossa arizonensis, assembly GCF_051014685.1. Lineage (NCBI taxonomy): Eukaryota > Metazoa > Arthropoda > Insecta > Hymenoptera > Colletidae > Ptiloglossa > Ptiloglossa arizonensis. Next base: position 501,208 of record NW_027478684.1, on the reverse strand, counting down.
GGGCGAGTTTCTACTTTCAGATGCAATAGGACTTTTTGGGTTAAGTCCATCCGTTCGCGAGATATGGGAGTTTGAAGCCAAGAAATGGTTGAGAAGAGAACAAATTTCTCGCAATTCTGCCGCTCCAAACGCTTAACCAGAATGGCCTAGGGAAAAAATACACATACCGTTGTAATCGGGCGAGTTTCGACTTTCAGACGCAATAGGAATTTTTGAGTTATGTCAATCCGTTCGCGAGATATGGGAGTTTGAAGCTAAGAAATGGTTGAGAAGACAACAAATTTTTCGCACTTCTGCTGCTCCAAACGCTTAACCAGAATGGCCTAGGGAAAAAATACACATACCGTTGTAATCGGGCGAGTTTCTACTTTCAGATGCAACAGGAATTTTTGGGTTAGGTCAATCCGTTAGCGAGATATGGGAGTTTGAAGCTAAGAAATGGTTGAGAAGACAACAAATTTTTCGCAATTCTGCTGCTCCAAACGCTTAACCAGAATGGCTTAGGGAAAAAAACGCATACGGCAGTAATCGGGCGAGTTTCTACTTTCAGATGCAATAGGAATTTTTGGGTTAGGTCAATCCGTTCGCGAGATATGGGAGTTTGAAGCCAAGAAGTGGTTGAGAAGGCAAAAAATTTTTCGCAATTCTGCGGCTTCAAACGCTTAACCAGAATGGCCTAGGGAAAAAATACACATACCGTTGTAATCGGGCGAGTTTCTACTTTCAGACGCTACAGGAATTTTTGGGTTCGGTCAATCCGTTCGCGAGATATGGGAGTTTGAAGCCAACAAATGGTTGAGAAGGCAAAAAATTTTTCGCACTTCTGCTGCTCCAAACGCTTAGCCAGAATGGCCTAGGGAAAAAATACACATACCGTTGTAATCGGGCGAGTTTCGACTTTCAGATGCAATAGGAATTTTTGGGTTAGGTCAATCCTTTCGCGAGATATGGGAGTTTGAAGCTAAGAAGTGGTTGAGAAGACCACAAATTTTTCGCACTTCTGCTGCTCCGAAAGCTTAACCAGAATGGCCTAGGGGAAAAATACACATACCGTTGTAATCGGGCGAGTTTCTACTTTCAGAAGCAATAGGAATTTTTGGGTTAGGTCAATCCGTTCGCGAGATATGGGTGTTTGAAGCCAAGAAATGGTTGAGAAGGCAAAAAATTTTTCGCAATTCTGCTGCTCCAAACGCTTATCCAGAATGGCCTAGGGAAAAAATACACATACCGTTGTAGTCGGGCGAGTTTCTACTTTCAGATGCAATAGGAATTTTTGAGTTAGGTCAATCCGTTCGCGAGATATGGGAGTTTGAAGCTAAGAAATGGTTGAGAAGACAACAAATTTTTCGCACTTCTGCTGCCCCAAACGCTTAACCAGAATGGCCTAGGGAAAAAATACACATACCGTTGTAATCGGGCGAGTTTCGACTTTCAGACGCAATAGGAATTTTTGGGTTAGGTCAATCCGTTCGCGAGATATGGGCGTTTGAAGCCAAGAAATGGTTCAGAAGGCAAAAAATTTTTCGCACTTCTGCTGCCCCAAACGCTTAACCAGAATGGCCTAGGGAAAAAATACACGTACCGTTGTAATCGGGCGAGTTTCTACTTTCAGATGCAATAGGAATTTTTGGGTTTGGTCAATCCGTTCGCGAGATATGGGAGTTTGAATCCAAGAATTGGTTGAGAAGGCAAAAAATTTTTCGCTATTCTGCTGCTCCAAACGCTTATCCAGAATGGCCTAGGGAAAAAATACACATACCGTTGTAGTCGGGCGAGTTTCTACTTTCAGATGCAACAGGAATTCTTGATTTAGGTCAATCCGTTCGCGAGATATAGGAGTTTGAAGCTAAGAAATGGTTGAGAAGACAACAAATTTTTCGCACTTCTGCTGCTCCAAACGCTTAACCAGAATGGCCTAAGGAAAAAATACACATACCGTTGTAATCGGGCGAGTTTCGACTTTCAGACGCAATAGGAATTTTTGGGTTAGGTCAATCCGTTCGCGAGATATGGGAGTTTGAAGCCAAGAAATGGTTCAGAAGGCAAAAAATTTTTCGCACTTCTGCTGCCCCAAACGCTTAACCAGAATGGCCTAGGGAAAAAATACACATACCGTTGTAATCGGGCGAGTTTCTACTTTCAGATGCAATAGGAATTTTTGGGTTAGGTCAATCCGTTCGCGAGATATGGGAGTTTGAAGCTACGAAATCGTTGAGAAGACAACAAATTTTTCGCACTTCTGCTGCCCCAAACGCTTAACCAGAATGGCCTAGGGAAAAAATACACATACCGTTGTAATCGGGCGAGTTTCTACTTTCAGATGCAATAGGAATTTTTGGGTTAGGTAAATCCTTTCGCGAGATATGGGAGTTTGAAGCCAAGAAATGGTTGAGAAGAAAACAAATTTTTCGCAATTCTGCTTCTCCAAACGCTTGACATGAGTGGGCTAGGGAAAAAATACACATACCGTTGTAATCGGGCGAGTTTCTACTTTCAGACGCTACAGGAATTTTTGGGTTCGGTCAATCCGTTCGCCAGATATGGGAGTTTGAAGCCAAGAAATGGTTGAGAAGGCAAAAAATTTTTCGCAATTCTGCTGCTCCAAACGCTTAACCAGAATGGCCTAGGGAAAAAATACACATGCCGTTGTAATCGGGCGAGTTTCTACTTTCAGATGCAATAGGACTTTTTGGGTTAGGTCCATCCGTTCGCGAGATATGGGAGTTTGAAGCCAAGAAATGGTTGAGGAGGCAAAAAATTTTTCGCAATTCTGCTGCTCCAAACGCTTAACCAGAATGGCCTAGGGAAAAAATACACATGCCGTTGTAATCGGGCGAGTTTCTACTTTCAGATGCAATAGGACTTTTTGGGTTAGGTCCATCCGTTCGCGAGATATGGGAGTTTGAAGCCAAGAAATGGTTGAGAAGGCAAAAAATTTTTCGCAATTCTGCTTCTCCAAACGCTTGACAAGAGTGGGCTAGGGAAAAAATACACATACCGTTGTAATCGGGCGAGTTTCTACTTTCAGACGCTACAGGAATTTTTGGGTTCGGTCAATCCGTTCGCCAGATATGGGAGTTTGAAGCCAAGAAATGGTTGAGAAGGCAAAAAATTTTTCGCAATTCTGCTGCTCCAAACGCTTAACCAGAATGGCCTAGGGAAAAAATACACATGCCGTTGTAATCGGGCGAGTTTCTACTTTCAGATGCAATAGGACTTTTTGGGTTAGGTCCATCCGTTCGCGAGATATGGGAGTTTGAAGCCAAGAAATGGTTGAGAAGGCAAAAAATTTTTCGCTATTCTGCTGCTCCAAACGCTTAACCAGAATGGCCTAGGGAAAAAATACACATACCGTTGTAGTTTGGCGAGTTTCTACTTTCAGATGCAACAGGAATTTTTGGGTTAGGTCAATCCGTTAGCGAGATATGGGAGTTTGAAGCCAAGAAATGGTTGAGAAGGCGAAAAATTTTTCGCTATTCTGCTGCTCCAAACGTTTAACCAGAAAGGCCTAGGGAGAAAATACACATACCGTTGTAATCGGGCGAGTTTCGACTTTCAGGTGCAATAGGAATTTTTGGGTTAGGTCAATCAGTTCGCGAGATATGGGAGTTTGAAGCCAAGAAATGGTTGAGAAGGCAAAAAATTTTTCGCAATTCTGCTGCTCCAAACGCTTAACCAGAATGGCCTAGGGAAAAAATACACATACCGTTGTAATCGGGCGATTTTCTACTTTCAGATGCAACAGGAATTTTTGGGTTAGGTCAATCCGTTCGCGAGATATGGGAGTTTGAAGCTAAGAAATGGTTGAGAAGACAACAAATTTTTCGCACTTCTGCTGCTCCAAAAGCTTAACCAGAATGGCCTAGGGAAAAAATACACATACCGTTGTAATCGGGCGAGTTCCTACTTTCAGATGCAACAGGAATTTTTGGGTTAGGTCAATCCGTTCGCGAGATATGGGAGTTTGAAGCCAAGAAATGGTTGAGAAGGCAAAAAATTTTTCGCTATTCTGCTGCTCCAAACGCTTAACCAGAATGGCCTAGGGAAAAAATGCACATGCCGTTGTAATCGGGCGAGTTTCAACTTTCAGATGCAATAGGAATTTTTGGGTTAGGTCAATCCGTTCGCGAGATATGGGAGTTTGAAGCCAAGAAATGGTTGTGAAGGCAAAAAATTTTTCGCTATTCTGCTGCTCCAAACGCTTATCCAGAATGGCCTAGGGAAAAAATACACATATCGTTGTAATCGGGCGAGTTTCTACTTTCAGATGCAACAGGAATTTTTGAGTTATGTCAATCCGTTCGCGAGATATGGGAGTTTGAAGCTAAGAAATGGTTGAGAAGACAACAAATTTTTCGCACTTCTGCTGCTCCAAACGCTTAACCAGAATGGCCTAGGGAAAAAATACACATACCGTTGTAATCGGGCGAGTTTCTACTTTCAGATGCAACAGGAATTTTTGGGTTAGGTCAATCCGTTAGCGAGATATGGGAGTTTGAAGCTAAGAAATGGTTGAGAAGACAACAAATTTTTCGCAATTCTGCTGCTCCAAACGCTTAACCAGAATGGCTTAGGGAAAAAAACGCATACGGCAGTAATCGGGCGAGTTTCTACTTTCAGATGCAATAGGAATTTTTGGGTTAGTTCAATCCGTTCGCGAGATATGGGAGTTTGAAGCCAAGAAGTGGTTGAGAAGGCAAAAAATTTTTCGCAATTCTGCGGCTTCAAACGCTTAACCAGAATGGCCTAGGGAAAAAATACGCATACCGTTGTAATCGGGCGAGTTTCTACTTTCAGACGCTACAGGAATTTTTGGGTTCGGTCAATCCGTTCGCGAGATATGGGAGTTTGAAGCCAACAAATGGTTGAGAAGGCAACAAATTTTTCGCTATTCTGCTGCTCCAAACGCTTAACCAGAATGGCCTAGGGAAAAAATACACATACCGTTGTAGTTTGGCAAGTTTCTACATTCAGATGCAACAGGAATTTTTGGGTTAGGTCAATCCGTTAGCGAGATATGGGAGTTTGAAGCCAAGAAATGGTTCAGAAGGCAAAAAATTTTTCGCACTTCTGCTGCCCCAAACGCTTAACCAGAATGGCCTAGGGAAAAAATACACATACCGTTGTAATCGGGCGAGTTTCTACTTTCAGATGCAATAGGAATTTTTGGGTTAGGTCATTCCGTTCGCGAGATATGGGAGTTTGAAGCTACGAAATCGTTGAGAAGACAACAAATTTTTCGCACTTCTGCTGCCCCAAACGCTTAACCAGAATGGCCTAGGGAAAAAATACACATACCGTTGTAATCGGGCGAGTTTCTACTTTCAGATGCAATAGGAATTTTTGGGTTAGGTCAATCCTTTCGCGAGATATGGGAGTTTGAAGCCAAGAAATGGTTGAGAAGAAAACAAATTTTTCGCAATTCTGCTTCTCCAAACGCTTGACAAGAGTGGGCTAGGGAAAAAATACACATACCGTTGTAATCGGGCGAGTTTCTACTTTCAGACGCTACAGGAATTTTTGGGTTCGGTCAATCCGTTCGCCAGATATGGGAGTTTGAAGCCAAGAAATGGTTGAGAAGGCAAAAAATTTTTCGCAATTCTGCTGCTCCAAACGCTTAACCAGAATGGCCTAGGGAAAAAATACACATGCCGTTGTAATCGGGCGAGTTTCTACTTTCAGATGCAATAGGACTTTTTGGGTTAGGTCCATCCGTTCGCGAGATATGGGAGTTTGAAGCCAAGAAATGGTTGAGAAGGCAAAAAATTTTTCGCTATTCTGCTGCTCCAAACGCTTAACCAGAATGGCCTAGGGAAAAAATACACATACCGTTGTAGTTTGGCGAGTTTCTACTTTCAGATGCAACAGGAATTTTTGGGTTAGGTCAATCCGTTAGCGAGATATGGGAGTTTGAATCCAAGAAATGGTTGAGAAGGCGAAAAATTTTTCGCTATTCTGCTGCTCCAAACGTTTAACCAGAAAGGCCTAGGGAGAAAATACACATACCGTTGTAATCGGGCGAGTTTCGACTTTCAGGTGCAATAGGAATTTTTGGGTTAGGTCAATCAGTTCGCGAGATATGGGAGTTTGAAGCCAAGAAATGGTTGAGAAGGCGAAAAATTTTTCGCTATTCTGCTGCTCCAAACGCTTAACCAGAATGGCCTAGGGAAAAAATACACATACCGTTGTAATCGGGCGAGTTCCTACTTTCAGATGCAACAGGAATTTTTGGGTTAGGTCAATCCGTTCGCGAGATATGGGAGTTTGAAGCCAAGAAATGGTTGAGAAAGCAAAAAATTTTTCGCTATTCTGCTGCTCCAAACGCTTAACCAGAATGGCCTAGGGAAAAAATGCACATGCCGTTGTAATCGGGCGAGTTTCAACTTTCAGATGCAATAGGAATTTTTGGGTTAGGTCAATCCGTTCGCGAGATATGGGAGTTTGAAGCCAAGAAATGGTTGTGAAGGCAAAAAATTTTTCGCTATTCTGCTGCTCCAAACGCTTATCCAGAATGGCCTAGGGAAAAAATACACATATCGTTGTAATCGGGCGAGTTTCTACTTTCAGATGCAACAGGAATTTTTGAGTTATGTCAATCCGTTCGCGAGATATGGGAGTTTGAAGCTAAGAAATGGTTGAGAAGACAACAAATTTTTCGCACTTCTGCTGCTCCAAACGCTTAACCAGAATGGCCTAGGGAAAAAATACACATACCGTTGTAATCGGGCGAGTTTCTACTTTCAGATGCAACAGGAATTTTTGGGTTAGGTCAATCCGTTAGCGAGATATGGGAGTTTGAAGCTAAGAAATGGTTGAGAAGACAACAAATTTTTCGCAATTCTGCTGCTCCAAACGCTTAACCAGAATGGCTTAGGGAAAAAAACGCATACGGCAGTAATCGGGCGAGTTTCTACTTTCAGATGCAATAGGAATTTTTGGGTTAGGTCAATCCGTTCGCGAGATATGGGAGTTTGAAGCCAAGAAGTGGTTGAGAAGGCAAAAAATTTTTCGCAATTCTGCGGCTTCAAACGCTTAACCAGAATGGCCTAGGGAAAAAATACACATACCGTTGTAATCGGGCGAGTTTCTACTTTCAGACGCTACAGGAATTTTTGGGTTCGGTCAATCCGTTCGCGAGATATGGGAGTTTGAAGCCAACAAATGGTTGAGAAGGCAACAAATTTTTCGCTATTCTGCTGCTCCAAACGCTGAACCAGAATGGCCTAGGGAAAAAATACACATACCGTTGTAGTTTGGCAAGTTTCTACTTTCAGATGCAACAGGAATTTTTGGGTTAGGTCAATCCGTTAGCGAGATATGGGAGTTTGAAGCCAAGAAATGGTTCAGAAGGCAAAAAATTTTTCGCACTTCTGCTGCCCCAAACGCTTAACCAGAATGGCCTAGGGAAAAAATACACATACCGTTGTAATCGGGCGAGTTTCTACTTTCAGATGCAATAGGAATTTTTGGGTTAGGTCATTCCGTTCGCGAGATATGGGAGTTTGAAGCTACGAAATCGTTGAGAAGACAACAAATTTTTCGCACTTCTGCTGCCCCAAACGCTTAACCAGAACGGCCTAGGGAAAAAATACACATACCGTTGTAATCGGGCGAGTTTCTACTTTCAGATGCAATAGGAATTTTTGGGTTAGGTCAATCCTTTCGCGAGATATGGGAGTTTGAAGCCAAGAAATGGTTGAGAAGAAAACAAATTTTTCGCAATTCTGCTTCTCCAAACGCTTGACAAGAGTGGGCTAGGGAAAAAATACACATACCGTTGTAATCGGGCGAGTTTCTACTTTCAGACGCTACAGGAATTTTTGGGTTCGGTCAATCCGTTCGCCAGATATGGGAGTTTGAAGCCAAGAAATGGTTGAGAAGGCAAAAAATTTTTCGCAATTCTGCTGCTCCAAACGCTTAACCAGAATGGCCTAGGGAAAAAATGCACATGCCGTTGTAATCGGGCGAGTTTCAACTTTCAGATGCAATAGGAATTTTTGGGTTAGGTCAATCCGTTCGCGAGATATGGGAGTTTGAAGCCAAGAAATGGTTGTGAAGGCAAAAAATTTTTCGCTATTCTGCTGCTCCAAACGCTTATCCAGAATGGCCTAGGGAAAAAATACACATATCGTTGTAATCGGGCGAGTTTCTACTTTCAGATGCAACAGGAATTTTTGAGTTATGTCAATCCGTTCGCGAGATATGGGAGTTTGAAGCTAAGAAATGGTTGAGAAGACAACAAATTTTTCGCACTTCTGCTGCTCCAAACGCTTAACCAGAATGGCCTAGGGAAAAAATACACATACCGTTGTAATCGGGCGAGTTTCTACTTTCAGATGCAACAGGAATTTTTGGGTTAGGTCAATCCGTTAGCGAGATATGGGAGTTTGAAGCTAAGAAATGGTTGAGAAGACAACAAATTTTTCGCAATTCTGCTGCTCCAAACGCTTAACAAGAATGGCTTAGGGAAAAAAACGCATACGGCAGTAATCGGGCGAGTTTCTACTTTCAGATGCAATAGGAATTTTTGGGTTAGGTCAATCCGTTCGCGAGATATGGGAGTTTGAAGCCAAGAAGTGGTTGAGAAGGCAAAAAATTTTTCGCAATTCTGCGGCTTCAAACGCTTAACCAGAATGGCCTAGGGAAAAAATACACATACCGTTGTAATCGGGCGAGTTTCTACTTTCAGACGCTACAGGAATTTTTGGGTTCGGTCAATCCGTTCGCGAGATATGGGAGTTTGAAGCCAACAAATGGTTGAGAAGGCAACAAATTTTTCGCTATTCTGCTGCTCCAAACGCTGAACCAGAATGGCCTAGGGAAAAAATACACATACCGTTGTAGTTTGGCAAGTTTCTACTTTCAGATGCAACAGGAATTTTTGGGTTAGGTCAATCCGTTAGCGAGATATGGGAGTTTGAAGCCAAGAAATGGTTCAGAAGGCAAAAAATTTTTCGCACTTCTGCTGCCCCAAACGCTTAACCAGAATGGCCTAGGGAAAAAATACACATACCGTTGTAATCGGGCGAGTTTCTACTTTCAGATGCAATAGGAATTTTTGGGTTAGGTCATTCCGTTCGCGAGATATGGGAGTTTGAAGCTACGAAATCGTTGAGAAGACAACAAATTTTTCGCACTTCTGCTGCCCCAAACGCTTAACCAGAACGGCCTAGGGAAAAAATACACATACCGTTGTAATCGGGCGAGTTTCTACTTTCAGATGCAATAGGAATTTTTGGGTTAGGTCAATCCTTTCGCGAGATATGGGAGTTTGAAGCCAAGAAATGGTTGAGAAGAAAACAAATTTTTCGCAATTCTGCTTCTCCAAACGCTTGACAAGAGTGGGCTAGGGAAAAAATACACATACCGTTGTAATCGGGCGAGTTTCTACTTTCAGACGCTACAGGAATTTTTGGGTTCGGTCAATCCGTTCGCCAGATATGGGAGTTTGAAGCCAAGAAATGGTTGAGAAGGCAAAAAATTTTTCGCAATTCTGCTGCTCCAAACGCTTAACCAGAATGGCCTAGGGAAAAAATACACATGCCGTTGTAATCGGGCGAGTTTCTACTTTCAGATGCAATAGGACTTTTTGGGTTAGGTCCATCCGTTCGCGAGATATGGGAGTTTGAAGCCAAGAAATGGTTGAGAAGGCAAAAAATTTTTCGCTATTCTGCTGCTCCAAACGCTTAACCAGAATGGCCTAGGGAAAAAATACACATACCGTTGTAGTTTGGCGAGTTTCTACTTTCAGATGCAACAGGAATTTTTGGGTTAGGTCAATCCGTTAGCGAGATATGGGAGTTTGAAGCCAAGAAATGGTTGAGAAGGCGAATAATTTTTCGCTATTCTGCTGCTCCAAACGCTTAACCAGAATGGCCTAGGGAAAAAATACACATACCGTTGTAATCGGGCGAGTTTCTACTTTCAGATGCAACAGGAATTTTTGGGTTAGGTCAATCGGTTCGCGTGATATGGGAGTTTGAAGGCAAGAAATGGTTGAGAAGGCAAAAAAATTACGCAATTCTGCTGCTCCAAACGCTTAACCAGAATGGCCTAGGGAAAAAATGCACATACCGTTGTAATCGGGCGAGTTTCTACTTTCAGATGCAACAGGAATTTTTGGGTTAGGTCAATCCGTTAGCGAGATATGGGAGTTTGAAGCCAAGAAATGGTTGAGAAGGCGAAAAATTTTTCGCTATTCTGCTGCTCCAAACGCTTAACCAGAATGGCCTAGGGAAAAAATACACATACCGTTGTAATCGGGCGAGTTTCTACTTTCAGATGCAACAGGAATTTTTGGGTTAGGTCAATCCGTTCGCGAGATATGGGAGTTTGAAGCTAAGAAATGGTTGAGAATACAACAAATTTTTCGCACTTCTGCTGCTCCAAACGCTTAACCAGAATGGCCTAGGGAAAAAATACACATACCGTTGTAATCGGGCGAGTTTCGACTTTCAGGTGCAATAGGAATTTTTGGGTTAGGTCAATCCGTTCGCGAGATATGGGAGTTTGAAGCCAAGAAATGGTTGTGAAGGCAAAAAATTGTTCGCTATTCTGCTGCTCCAAACGCTTATCCAGAATGGCCTAGGGAAAAAATACACATATCGTTGTAATCGGGCGAGTTTCTACTTTCAGATGCAACAGGAATTTTTGAGTTATGTCAATCCGTTCGCGAGATATGGGAGTTTGAAGCTAAGAAATGGTTGAGAAGACAACAAATTTTTCGCACTTCTGCTGCTCCAAACGCTTAACCAGAATGGCCTAGGGAAAAAATACACATACCGTTGTAATCGGGCGAGTTTCTACTTTCAGATGCAACAGGAATTTTTGGGTTAGGTCAATCCGTTAGCGAGATATGGGAGTTTGAAGCTAAGAAATGGTTGAGAAGACAACAAATTTTTCGCAATTCTGCTGCTCCAAACGCTTAACCAGAATGGCTTAGGGAAAAAAACGCATACGGCAGTAATCGGGCGAGTTTCTACTTTCAGATGCAATAGGAATTTTTGGGTTAGGTCAATCCGTTCGCGAGATATGGGAGTTTGAAGCCAAGAAGTGGTTGAGAAGGCAAAAAATTTTTCGCAATTCTGCGGCTTCAAACGCTTAACCAGAATGGCCTAGGGAAAAAATACACATACCGTTGTAATCGGGCGAGTTTCTACTTTCAGACGCTACAGGAATTTTTGGGTTCGGTCAATCCGTTCGCGAGATATGGGAGTTTGAAGCCAACAAATGGTTGAGAAGGCAAAAAATTTTTCGCACTTCTGCTGCTCCAAACGCTTAGCCAGAATGGCCTAGGGAAAAAATACACATACCGTTGTAATCGGGCGAGTTTCGACTTTCAGATGCAATAGGAATTTTTGGGTTAGGTCAATCCTTTCGCGAGATATGGGAGTTTGAAGCTAAGAAATGGTTGAGAAGACCACAAATTTTTCGCACTTCTGCTGCTCCGAAAGCTTAACCAGAATGGCCTAGGGGAAAAATACACATACCGTTGTAATCGGGCGGGTTTCTACTTTCAGAAGCAATAGGAATTTTTGGGTTAGGTCAATCCGTTCGCGAGATATGGGAGTTTGAAGCCAAGAAATGGTTGAGAAGGCAAAAAATTTTTCGCAATTCTGCTGCTCCAAACGCTTATCCAGAATGGCCTAGGGAAAAAATACACATACCGTTGTAGTCGGGCGAGTTTCTACTTTCAGATGCAATAGGAATTTTTGAGTTAGGTCAATCCGTTCGCGAGATATGGGAGTTTGAAGCTAAGAAATGGTTGAGAAGACAACAAATTTTTCGCACTTCTGCTGCCCCAAACGCTTAACCAGAATGGCCTAGGGAAAAAATACACATACCGTTGTAATCGGGCGAGTTTCGACTTTCAGACGCAATAGGAATTTTTGGGTTAGGTCAATCCGTTCGCGAGATATGGGAGTTTGAAGCCAAGAAATGGTTCAGAAGGCAAAAAATTTTTCGCACTTCTGCTGCCCCAAACGCTTAACCAGAATGGCCTAGGGAAAAAATACACGTACCGTTGTAATCGGGCGAGTTTCTACTTTCAGATGCAATAGGAATTTTTGGGTTTGGTCAATCCGTTCGCGAGATATGGGAGTTTGAAGCCAAGAATTGGTTGAGAAGGCAAAAAATTTTTCGCTATTCTGCTGCTCCAAACGCTTATCCAGAATGGCCTAGGGAAAAAATACACATACCGTTGTAGTCGGGCGAGTTTCTACTTTCAGATGCAACAGGAATTCTTGAGTTAGGTCAATCCGTTCGCGAGATATAGGAGTTTGAAGCTAAGAAATGGTTGAGAAGACAACAAATTTTTCGCACTTCTGCTGCTCCAAACGCTTAACCAGAATGGCCTAAGGAAAAAATACACATACCGTTGTAATCGGGCGAGTTTCGACTTTCAGACGCAATAGGAATTTTTGGGTTAGGTCAATCCGTTCGCGAGATATGGGAGTTTGAAGCCAAGAAATGGTTCAGAAGGCAAAAAATTTTTCGCACTTCTGCTGCCCCAAACGCTTAACCAGAATGGCCTAGGGAAAAAATACACATACCGTTGTAATTGGGCGAGTTTCTACTTTCAGATGCAATAGGAATTTTTGGGTTAGGTCAATCCGTTCGCGAGATATGGGAGTTTGAAGCTACGAAATCGTTGAGAAGACAACAAATTTTTCGCACTTCTGCTGCCCCAAACGCTTAACCAGAATGGCCTAGGGAAAAAATACACATACCGTTGTAATCGGGCGAGTTTCTACTTTCAGATGCAATAGGAATTTTTGGGTTAGGTCAATCCTTTCGCGAGATATGGGAGTTTGAAGCCAAGAAATGGTTGAGAAGAAAACAAATTTTTCGCAATTCTGCTTCTCCAAACGCTTGACAAGAGTGGGCTAGGGAAAAAATACAAATACCGTTGTAATCGGGCGAGTTTCTACTTTCAGACGCTACAGGAATTTTTGGGTTCGGTCAATCCGTTCGCCAGATATGGGAGTTTGAAGCCAAGAAATGGTTGAGAAGGCAAAAAATTTTTCGCAATTCTGCTGCTCCAAACGCTTAACCAGAATGGCCTAGGGAAAAAATACACATGCCGTTGTAATCGGGCGAGTTTCTACTTTCAGATGCAATAGGAATTTTTGGGTTAGGTCAATCCGTTCGCGAGATATGGGAGTTTGAAGCCAAGAAATGGTTGAGAAGGCAAAAAATTTTTCGCTATTCTGCTGCTCCAAACGCTTATCCAGAATGGCCTAGGGAAAAAATACACATACCGTTGTAGTCGGGCGAGTTTCTACTTTCAGATGCAACAGGAATTTTTGAGTTAGGTCAATCCGTTCGCGAGATATGGGAGTTTGAAGCCAAGAAATGGTTGAGAAGACAACAAATTTTTCGCACCTCTGCTGCTCCAAACGCTTAACCAGAATGGCCTAGGGAAAAAATACACATACCGTTGTAATCGGGCGAGTTTCGACTTTCAGACGCAATAGGAATTTTTGGGTTAGGTCAATCCGTTCGCCAGATATGGGAGTTTGAAGCCAAGAAATGGTTCAGAAGGCAAAAAATTTTTCGCACTTCTGCTGCCCCAAACGCTTAACCAGAATGGCCTAGGGAAAAAATACACATACCGTTGTAATCGGGCGAGTTTCTACTTTCAGATGCAATAGGAATTTTTGGGTTAGGTCAATCCGTTCGCGAGATATGGGACTTTGAAGCTAAGAAATGGTTGAGAAGGGAACAAATTTCTCGCAATTCTGCCGCTCCAAACGCTTAACCAGAATGGCCTAGGGAAAAAATACACATACCGTTGTAATCGGGCGAGTTTCTACTTTCAGATGCAATAGGAATTTTTGGGTTAGGTCAATCCTTTCGCGAGATATGGGAGTTTGAAGCCAAGAAATGGTTGAGAAGAAAACAAATTTTTCGCAATTCTGTTTCTCCAAACGCTTGACAAGAGTGGGCTAGGGAAAAAATACACATACCGTTGTAATCGGGCGAGTTTCTACTTTCAGACGCTACAGGAATTTTTGGGTTCGGTCAATCCGTTCGCCCGATATGGGAGTTTGAAGCCAAGAAATGCTTGAGAAGGCAAAAAATTTTTCGCAATTCTGCTGCTCCAAACGCTTAACCAGAATGGCCTAGGGAAAAAATACACATGCCGTTGTAATCGGGCGAGTTTCTACTTTCAGATGCAATAGGACTTTTTGGGTTAGGTCCATCCGTTCGCGAGATATGGGAGTTTGAAGCCAAGAAATGGTTGAGAAGGCAAAAAATTTTTCGCAAATCTGCTGCTCCAAACGTTTAACCAGAAAGGCCTAGGGAGAAAATACACATACCGTTGTAATCGGGCGAGTTTCGACTTTCAGGTGCAATAGGAATTTTTGCGTTAGGTCAATCAGTTCGCGAGATATGGGAGTTTGAAGCCAAGAAATGGTTGAGAAGGCAAAAAATTTTTCGCAATTCTGCTGCTCCAAACGCTTAACCAGAATGGCCTAGGGAAAAAATACACATACCGTTGTAATCGGGCGATTTTCTACTTTCAGATGCAACAGGAATTTTTGGGTTAGGTCAATCCGTTCGCGAGATATGGGAGTTTGAAGCTAAGAAATGGTTGAGAACACAACAAATTTTTCGCACTTCTGCTGCTCCAAAAGCTTAACCAGAATGGCCTAGGGAAAAAATACACATACCGTTGTAATCGGGCGAGTTCCTACTTTCAGATGCAACAGGAATTTTTGGGTTAGGTCAATCCGTTCGCGAGATATGGGAGTTTGAAGCCAAGAAATGGTTGAGAAGGCAAAAAATTTTTCGCTATTCTGCTGCTCCAAACGCTTAACCAGAATGGCCTAGGGAAAAAATACACATACCGTTGTAGTTTGGCGAGTTTCTACTTTCAGATGCAACAGGAATTTTTGGGTTAGGTCAATCCGTTAGCGAGATATGGGAGTTTGAAGCCAAGAAATGGTTGAGAAGGCGAAAAATTTTTCGCTATTCTGCTGCTCCAAACGCTTAACCAGAATGGCCTAGGGAAAAAATACACATACCGTTGTAATCGGGCGAGTTTCTACTTTCAGGTGCAACAGGAATTTTTGGGTTAGGTCAATCGGTTCGCGTGATATGGGAGTTTGAAGCCAAGAAATGGTTGAGAAGGCAAAAAAATTACGCAATTCTGCTGCTCCAAACGCTTAACCAGAATGGCCTAGGGAAAAAATACACATACCGTTGTAATCGGGCGCGTTTCTACTTTCAGATGCAACAGGAATTTTTGGGTTAGGTCAATCCGTTCGCGAGATATGGGAGTTTGAAGCCAAGAAATGGTTGAGAAGGCAACAAATTTTTCGCTATTCTGCTGCTCCAAACGCTTGACCAGAATGGCCCAGGGAAAAAATACACATACCGTTGTAGTTTGGCAAGTTTCTACTTTCAGATGCAACAGGAATTTTTGGGTTAGGTCAATCCGTTAGCGAGATATGGGAGTTTGAAGCCAAGAAATGGTTCAGAAGGCAAACAATTTTTCGCACTTCTGCTGCCCCAAACGCTTAACCAGAATGGCCTAGGGAAAAAATACACATACCGTTGTAATCGGGCGAGTTTCTACTTTCAGATGCAATAGGAATTTTTGGGTTAGGTCAATCCGTTCGCGAGATATGGGAGTTTGAAGCTACGAAATCGTTGAGAAGACAACAAATTTTTCGCACTTCTGCTGCCCCAAACGCTTAACCAGAATGGCCTAGGGAAAAAATACACATACCGTTGTAATCGGGCGAGTTTCTACTTTCAGATGCAATAGGAATTTTTGGGTTAGGTCAATCCTTTCGCGAGATATGGGAGTTTGAAGCCAAGAAATGGTTGAGAAGAAAACAAATTTTTCGCAATTCTGCTTCTCCAAACGCTTGACAAGAGTGGGCTAGGGAAAAAATACACATACCGTTGTAATCGGGCGAGTTTCTACTTTCAGACGCTACAGGAATTTTTGGGTTCGGTCAATCCGTTCGCCAGATATGGGAGTTTGAAGCCAAGAAATGGTTGAGAAGGCAAAAAATTTTTCGCAATTCTGCTGCTCCAAACGCTTAACCAGAATGGCCTAGGGAAAAAATACACATACCGTTGTAGTCGGGCGAGTTTCTACTTTCAGATGCAATAGGAATTTTTGAGTTAGGTCAATCCGTTCGCGAGATATGGGAGTTTGAAGCTAAGAAATGGTTGAGAAGACAACAAATTTTTCGCACTTCTGCTGCCCCAAACGCTTAACCAGAATGGCCTAGGGAAAAAATACACATACCGTTGTAATCGGGCGAGTTTCGACTTTCAGACGCAATAGGAATTTTTGGGTTAGGTCAATCCGTTCGCGAGATATGGGAGTTTGAAGCCAAGAAATGGTTCAGAAGGCAAAAAATTTTTCGCACTTCTGCTGCCCCAAACGCTTAACCAGAATGGCCTAGGGAAAAAATACACGTACCGTTGTAATCGGGCGAGTTTCTACTTTCAGATGCAATAGGAATTTTTGGGTTTGGTCAATCCGTTCGCGAGATATGGGAGTTTGAAGCCAAGAATTGGTTGAGAAGGCAAAAAATTTTTCGCTATTCTGCTGCTCCAAACGCTTATCCAGAATGGCCTAGGGAAAAAATACACATACCGTTGTAGTCGGGCGAGTTTCTACTTTCAGATGCAACAGGAATTCTTGAGTTAGGTCAATCCGTTCGCGAGATATAGGAGTTTGAAGCTAAGAAATGGTTGAGAAGACAACAAATTTTTCGCACTTCTGCTGCTCCAAACGCTTAACCAGAATGGCCTAAGGAAAAAATACACATACCGTTGTAATCGGGCGAGTTTCGACTTTCAGACGCAATAGGAATTTTTGGGTTAGGTCAATCCGTTCGCGAGATATGGGAGTTTGAAGCCAAGAAATGGTTCAGAAGGCAAAAAATTTTTCGCACTTCTGCTGCCCCAAACGCTTAACCAGAATGGCCTAGGGAAAAAATACACATACCGTTGTAATCGGGCGAGTTTCTACTTTCAGATGCAATAGGAATTTTTGGGTTAGGTCAATCCGTTCGCGAGATATGGGACTTTGAAGCTAAGAAATGGTTGAGAAGAGAACAAATTTCTCGCAATTCTGCCGCTCCAAAAGCTTAACCAGAATGGCCTAGGGAAAAAATACACATACCGTTGTAATCGGGCGAGTTTCTACTTTCAGATGCAATAGGAATTTTTGGGTTAGGTCAATCCTTTCGCGAGATATGGGAGTTTGAAGCCAAGAAATGGTTCAGAAGGCAAAAAATTTTTCGCACTTCTGCTGCCCCAAACGCTTAACCAGAATGGCCTAGGGAAAAAATACACATACCGTTGTAATCGGGCGAGTTTCTACTTTCAGATGCAATAGGAATTTTTGGGTTAGGTCAATCCGTTCGCGAGATATGGGAGTTTGAAGCTACGAAATCGTTGAGAAGACAACAAATTTTTCGCACTTCTGCTGCCCCAAACGCTTAACCAGAATGGCCTAGGGAAAAAATACACATACCGTTGTAATCGGGCGAGTTTCTACTTTCAGACGCTACAGGAATTTTTGGGTTCGGTCAATCCATTCGCCAGATATGGGAGTTTGAAGCCAAGAAATGGTTGAGAAGGCAAAAAATTTTTCGCAATTCTGCTGCTCCAAACGCTTAACCAGAATGGCCTAGGGAAAAAATACACATACCGTTGTAGTCGGGCGAGTTTCTACTTTCAGATGCAATAGGAATTTTTGAGTTAGGTCAATCCGTTCGCGAGATATGGGAGTTTGAAGCTAAGAAATGGTTGAGAAGACAACAAATTTTTCGCACTTCTGCTGCCCCAAACGCTTAACCAGAATGGCCTAGGGAAAAAATACACATACCGTTGTAATCGGGCGAGTTTCGACTTTCAGACGCAATAGGAATTTTTGGGTTAGGTCAATCCGTTCGCGAGATATGGGAGTTTGAAGCCAAGAAATGGTTCAGAAGGCAAAAAATTTTTCGCACTTCTGCTGCCCCAAACGCTTAACCAGAATGGCCTAGGGAAAAAATACACGTACCGTTGTAATCGGGCGAGTTTCTACTTTCAGATGCAATAGGAATTTTTGGGTTTGGTCAATCCGTTCGCGAGATATGGGAGTTTGAAGCCAAGAATTGGTTGAGAAGGCAAAAAATTTTTCGCTATTCTGCTGCTCCAAACGCTTATCCAGAATGGCCTAGGGAAAAAATACACATACCGTTGTAGTCGGGCGAGTTTCTACTTTCAGATGCAACAGGAATTCTTGAGTTAGGTCAATCCGTTCGCGAGATATAGGAGTTTGAAGCTAAGAAATGGTTGAGAAGACAACAAATTTTTCGCACTTCTGCTGCTCCAAACGCTTAACCAGAATGGCCTAAGGAAAAAATACACATACCGTTGTAATCGGGCGAGTTTCGACTTTCAGACGCAATAGGAATTTTTGGGTTAGGTCAATCCGTTCGCGAGATATGGGAGTTTGAAGCCAAGAAATGGTTCAGAAGGCAAAAAATTTTTCGCACTTCTGCTGCCCCAAACGCTTAACCACAATGGCCTAGGGAAAAAATACACATACCGTTGTAATCGGGCGAGTTTCTACTTTCAGATGCAATAGGAATTTTTGGGTTAGGTCAATCCGTTCGCGAGATATGGGACTTTGAAGCTAAGAAATGGTTGAGAAGAGAACAAATTTCTCGCAATTCTGCCGCTCCAAACGCTTAACCAGAATGGCCTAGGGAAAAAATACACATACCGTTGTAATCGGGCGAGTTTCTACTTTCAGATGCAATAGGAATTTTTGGGTTAGGTCAATCCTTTCGCGAGATATGGGAGTTTGAAGCCAAGAAATGGTTGAGAAGAAAACAAATTTTTCGCAATTCTGTTTCTCCAAACGCTTGACAAGAGTGGGCTAGGGAAAAAATACACATACCGTTGTAATCGGGCGAGTTTCTACTTTCAGACGCTACAGGAATTTTTGGGTTCGGTCAATCCGTTCGCCAGATATGGGAGTTTGAAGCCAAGAAATGGTTGAGAAGGCAAAAAATTTTTCGCAATTCTGCTGCTCCAAACGCTTAACCAGAATGGCCTAGGGAAAAAATACACATGCCGTTATAATCGGGCGAGTTTCTACTTTCAGATGCAATAGGACTTTTTGGGTTAGGTCCATCCGTTCGCGAGATATGGGAGTTTGAAGCCAAGAAATGGTTGAGAAGGCAAAAAATTTTTCGCAATTCTGCTGCTCCAAACGTTTAACCAGAAAGGCCTAGGGAGAAAATACACATACCGTTGTAATCGGGCGAGTTTCGACTTTCAGGTGCAATAGGAATTTTTGGGTTAGGTCAATCCGTTCGCGAGATATGGGAGTTTGAAGCCAAGAAATGGTTGAGAAGGCAAAAAATTTTTCGCTATTCTGCTGCTCCAAACGCTTAACCAGAATGGCCTAGGGAAAAAATACACATACCGTTGTAGTTTGGCGAGTTTCTACTTTCAGATGCAACAGGAATTTTTGGGTTAGGTCAATCCGTTCGCGAGATATGGGAGTTTGAAGCTAAGAAATGGTTGAGAAGACAACAAATTTTTCGCAGTTCTGCTGCTCCAAAAGCTTAAGCAGAATGGCCTAGGGAAAAAATACACATACCGTTGTAATCGGGCGAGTTTCTACTTTCAGATGCAATAGGAATTTTGGGGTTAGGTCAATCCGCTCGCGAGATATGGGAGTTTGAATCTAAGAAATGGTTGAGAAGACAACAAATTTTTCGCACTTCTGCTGCCCCAAACGCTTAACCAGAATGGCCAAGGGAAAAAATACACGTACCGTTGTAGTCGGGCGAGTTTCTACTTTCAGATGCAACAGGAATTTTTGGGTTAGGTCAATCCGTTCGCGAGATATGGTAGTGTGAAGCTAAGAAATGGTTGAGAAGACAACAAATTTTTCGCAATTCTGCTGCTCCAAAAGCTTAACCAGAATGGCCAAGGGAAAAAATACACATACGGCAGTAATCGGGCGAGTTCCTACTTTCAGATGCAATAGGAATTTTTGGGTTAGGTCAATCCGTTCGCGAGATATGGGAGTTTGAAGCCAAGAAATGGTTGAGAAGGCAAAAAATTTTTCGCAATTCTGCGGCTCCAAACGCTTAACCAGAATGGCCTAGGGAAAAAATACACGTACCGTTGTAGTCGGGCGAGTTTCTACTTTCAGATGCAACAGGAATTTTTGGGTTAGGTCAATCCGTTCGCGAGATATGGTAGTTTGAAGCTAAGATATGGTTGAGAAGACAACAAATTTTTCGCAATTCTGCTGCTCCAAAAGCTTAACCAGAATGGCCTAGGGAAAAAATACCCATACCCTTGTAATTGGACGAGTTTCTACTTTCAGTTACAATAGGAATTTTTGTGTTAGGTCAATCCGTTCTCGAGATATGGGACTTTGAAGCTAAGAAATGGTTGAGAAGACAACAAATTTTTCGCACTTCTGCTGCTCCAAACGCTTAACCAGAATGGCCTAGGGAAAAAATACCCATACCGTTGTAATCGGACGAGTTTCTACTTTCAGTTACAATAGCAATTTTTGGGTTAGGTCAATCCGTTCTCGAGATATGGGACTTTGAAGCCAAGAAATGGTTGAGAAGGCAAAAAATTTTTCGCAATTCTGCTGCTCCAAACGCTTAACCGGAATGGCCTAGGGAAAAAATACACATACCTTTGTAATCGGGCGAGTTTCTACTTTCAGATGCAACAGGAATTTTTGGGTTAGGTCAATCCGTTCGCGAGATATGGGAGTTTGAAGCCAAGAAATGGTTGAGAAGGCAAAAAAATTTCGCAATTCTGCTGCTCCAAACGCTTAACGAGAATGGCCTAGGGAAAAAATACACATACCGTTGTAATCGGGCGAGTTTCTACTTTCAGATGCAACAGGAATTTTTGGGTTAGGTCAATCCGTTCGCGAGATATGGGAGTTTGAAGCCAAGAAATGGTTGAGAAAGCAAAAAATTTTTCGCTATTCTGCTGCTCCAAACGATTAACCAGAATGACCTAGGGAAAAAATACACATACCGTTGTAGTTTGGCGAGTTTCTACTTTCAGATGCAACAGGAATTTTTGGGTTAGGTCAATCCGTTCGCGAGGTATGGGAGTTTGAAGCTAAGAAATGCTTGAGAAGACAACAAATTTTTCGCACTTCTGCTGCCCCAAACGCTTAACCAGAATGGCCAAGGGAAAAAATACACATACGGCAGTAATCGGGCGAGTTTCTACTTTCAGATGCAATAGGAATTTTTGGGTTAGGTCAATCCGTTCGCGAGATATGGGAGTTTGAAGCCAAGAAATGGTTGAGAAGGCAAAATATTTTTCGCAATTCTGCGGCTCCAAACGCTTAACCAGAATGGCCTAGGGAAAAAATACACATACCGTTGTAGTCGGGCGAGTTTCTACTTTCAGATGCAACAGGACTTTTTGGGTTAGGTCAATCCGTTCGCGAGATATGGGACTTTGAAGCTAAGAAATGGTTGACAAGACAACAAATTTTTCGCACTTCTGCTGCTCCAATCGCTTAACCAGAATGGCCTAGGGAAAAAATACACATACCGTTGTAATCGGGCGAGCTTCTACTTTCAGATGCAATAGGAATTTTTGGGTTAGGTCAATCCGTTCGCGAGATATGGGAGTTTGAAGCTACGAAATCGTTGAGAAGACAACAAATTTTTCGCACTTCTGCTGCTCCAAACGCTTAACCAGAATGGCCTATGGAAAAAATACCCACACCGTTGCAATCGGACGAGTTTCTACTTTCAGTTACAATAGCAATTTTTGGGTTAGGTCAATCCGTTCTCGAGATATGGGACTTTGAAGCCAAGAAATGGTTGAGAAGGCAAAAAATTTTTCGCAATTCTGCTGCTCCAAAAGCTTAACCAGAATGGCCTAGGGAAAAAATACACATACCGCAGTAATCGGGCGAGTTTCTACTTTCAGATGCAATAGGAATTTTTGGGTTAGGTCAATCCGTTCGCGAGATATGGGAGTTTGAAGCTAAGAAATGGTTGACAAGACAACAAATTTTTCGCACTTCTGCTGCTCCAATCGCTTAACCAGAATGGCCTAGGGAAAAAATACACATACCGTTGTAATCGGGCGAGCTTCTACTTTCAGATGCAATAGGAATTTTTGGGTTAGGTCAATCCGTTCGCGAGATATGGGAGTTTGAAGCTACGAAATCGTTGAGAAGACAACAAATTTTTCGCACTTCTGCTGCTCCAAACGCTTAACCAGAATGGCCTATGGAAAAAATACCCACACCGTTGTAATCGGACGAGTTTCTACTTTCAGTTACAATAGCAATTTTTGGGTTAGGTCAATCCGTTCTCGAGATATGGGACTTTGAAGCCAAGAAATGGTTGAGAAGGCAAAAAATTTTTCGCAATTCTGCTGCTCCAAAAGCTTAACCAGAATGGCCTAGGGAAAAAATACACATACCGCAGTAATCGGGCGAGTTTCTACTTTCAGATGCAATAGGAATTTTTGGGTTAGGTCAATCCGTTCGCGAGATATGGGAGTTTGAAGCCAAGAAATGGTGAGAAGGCAAAAAATTTTTCGCAATTCAGCGGCTCCAAACGCTTAACCAGAATGGCCTAGGGAAAAAATACACATACCGTTGTAATCGGGCGAGCTTCTACTTTCAGATGCAATAGGAATTTTTGGGTTAGGTCAATCCGTTCGCGAGATATGAGAGTTTGAAGCTACGAAATCGTTGAGAAGACAACAAATTTTTCGCACTTCTGCTGCTCCAAACGCTTAACCAGAATGGCCTAGGGAAAAAATACCCATACCGTTGTAATCGGACGAGTTTCTACTTTCAGTTACAATAGGAATTTTTGTGTTAGGTCAATCCGTTCGCGAGATATGGGACTTTGAAGCTAAGAAATGGTTGAGAAGACAACAAATTTGTCGCACTTCTGCTGCTCCAGCGCTTAACCAGAATGGCCTAGGGAAAAAATACGCATACAGTTGTAATCGGGCGGGTTTCTACTTTCAGACGCAGCAGGAATTTTTGGGTTTGGTCAATCCATTCGCGAGATATGGGAGTTTGAAGCCAAGAAATGGTTGAGAAGGCAAAAAATTTTTCGCAATTCTGCTGCTCCAAACGCTTAACCAGAAAGGCCTAGGGAAAAAATACCCATACCCTTGTAATCGGACGAGTTTCTACTTTCAGTTACAATAGGAATCTTTGGGTTAGGACAATCCGCTCGCGAGATATGGGACTTTGAAGCTAAGAAATGATTGACAATACAACAAATTATTCGCACTTCTGCTGCTCCAATCGCTTAACCAGAATGGGCTAGGGAGGAAATACACATACCGTTGGAATCGGGCGACTTTCTACTTCCAGTTACAATAGCAATTTTTGGGTTAGGTCAATCCGTTCGCGAGATATGGGACTTTGAAGCTAAGAAATGGTTGAGAAGACAACAAATTTTTCGTACTTCTGCTGCTCCAAACGCTTAACCAGAATGGCCTAGGGAAAAAATACCCATACCGTTGTAATCGGACGAGTTTCTACTTTCGGATGTAATAGGAATTTTTGGGTTAGGTCAATCCGTTCGCGAGATATGGGAGTTTGAAGCCAAGAAATGGTTGAGAAGGCAAAAAATTTTTCGCAATTCTGCGGCTCCAAACGCTTAACCAGAATAGCCTAGGGAAAAAATACACATACCGTCGTAATCGGGCGAGTTTCTACTTTCAGATGCAATAGGAATTTTTGGGTTAGGTCAATCCGTTCGCGAGATATGAGAGTTTGAAGCTACGAAATCGTTGAGAAGACAACAAATTTTTCGCACTTCTGCTGCTCCAAACTCTTAACCAGAATGGCCTAGGGAAAAAATACCCATACAGTTGTAATCGGACGAGTTTCTACTTTCAGTTACAATAGGAATTTTTGTGTTAGGTCAATCCGTTCGCGAGATATGGGACTTTGAAGCTAAGATATGTTTGAGAAGACAACAAATTTTTCGCATTTCTGCTGCTCCAAACGCTTAACCAGAATGGCCTAGGGAAAAAATAAACATACCGTTGTAATCGGACGAGTTTCTACTTTCAGATGCAATAGGAATTTTTTGGCTAGGTCAATCCGTTCGCGAGATATGGGAGTTTGAAGCCAAGAAATGGATGAGATGGCAAAAAATTTTTCGCAATTCTGCTGCTCCAAACGCTTAACCAGAATGGCCTAGGGAAAAAAAATACATACCGCTGTAATCGGGCAAGTTTCTACTTTCAGATGCAATAAGAATTTTTCGGTTAGGTCAATCCGTTCGCGAGATATGGGAGTTTGAAGCTAAGAAATGGTTGAGAAGACAACAAATTTTTCGCAATTCTGCTGCTCCAAACGCTTAACCAGAATGGCGTAGGCAAAAAATACACATGCCGTTGTAATCGGGCGAGTTTCTACTTTCAGACGCAACAGGAATTTTTGGCTTAGGTCAATCCGTTCGCGAGATATGGGAGTTTGAAGCCAAGAAATGGATGAGAAGGCAAAAAATTTTTAGCAATTCTGCTGCTCCAAACGCTTAACCAGAATGGCCTAGGGAAAAAATACACATACCGCTGTAATCGGGCGAGTTTCTACTTTCAGATGCAATAGGAATTTTTGGGTTAGGTCAATCCGTTCGCGAGATATGGGAGTTTGAAGCCAAGAAATGGTTGAGAAGGCAAAAAATTTTTCGCAATTCTGCTGCTCCAAACGCTTAACCAGAATGGCCTAGGGAAAAAATACCCATACCGTTGTAATCGGACGAGTTTCTACTTTCGGATGTAATAGGAATTTTTGGGTTAGGTCAATCCGTTCGCGAGATATGGGAGTTTGAAGCCAAGAAATGGTTGAGAAGGCAAAAAATTTTTCGCAATTCTGCGGCTCCAAACGCTTAACCAGAATAGCCTAGGGAAAAAATACACATACCGTCGTAATCGGGCGAGTTTCTACTTTCAGATGCAATAGGAATTTTTGGGTTAGGTCAATCCGTTCGCGAGATATGAGAGTTTGAAGCTACGAAATCGTTGAGAAGACAACAAATTTTTCGCACTTCTGCTGCTCCAAACTCTTAACCAGAATGGCCTAGGGAAAAAATACCCATACAGTTGTAATCGGACGAGTTTCTACTTTCAGTTACAATAGGAATTTTTGTGTTAGGTCAATCCGTTCGCGAGATATGGGACTTTGAAGCTAAGATATGTTTGAGAAGACAACAAATTTTTCGCATTTCTGCTGCTCCAAACGCTTAACCAGAATGGCCTAGGGAAAAAATAAACATACCGTTGTAATCGGACGAGTTTCTACTTTCAGATGCAATAGGAATTTTTTGGCTAGGTCAATCCGTTCGCGAGATATGGGAGTTTGAAGCCAAGAAATGGATGAGATGGCAAAAAATTTTTCGCAATTCTGCTGCTCCAAACGCTTAACCAGAATGGCCTAGGGAAAAAAAATACATACCGCTGTAATCGGGCAAGTTTCTACTTTCAGATGCAATAAGAATTTTTCGGTTAGGTCAATCCGTTCGCGAGATATGGGAGTTTGAAGCTAAGAAATGGTTGAGAAGACAACAAATTTTTCGCAATTCTGCTGCTCCAAACGCTTAACCAGAATGGCGTAGGCAAAAAATACACATGCCGTTGTAATCGGGCGAGTTTCTACTTTCAGACGCAACAG
Source organism: Ptiloglossa arizonensis (assembly GCF_051014685.1). NCBI lineage: Eukaryota > Metazoa > Arthropoda > Insecta > Hymenoptera > Colletidae > Ptiloglossa > Ptiloglossa arizonensis. Next base: position 475,524 of record NW_027478684.1, on the reverse strand, counting down.
GAATTTTTGGCTTAGGTCAATCCGTTCGCGAGATATGGGAGTTTGAAGCCAAGAAATGGATGAGAAGGCAAAAAATTTTTAGCAATTCTGCTGCTCCAAACGCTTAACCAGAATGGCCTAGGGAAAAAATACACATACCGCTGTAATCGGGCGAGTTTCTACTTTCAGATGCAATAGGAATTTTTGGGTTAGGTCAATCCGTTCGCGAGATATGGGAGTTTGAAGCCAAGAAATGGTTGAGAAGGCAAAAAATTTTTCGCAATTCTGCTGCTCCAAACGCTTAACCAGAATGGCCTAGGGAAAAAATACACATGCCGTTGTAATCGGGCGAGTTTCTACTTTCAGACGCAACAGGAATTTTTGGCTTAGGTCAATCCGTTCGCGAGATATGGGAGTTTGAAGTCAAGAAATGGATGAGAAGGCAAAAAATTTTTCGCAATTCTGCTGCTCCAAACGCTTAACCAGAATGACCTAGGGAAAAAATACACATACCGTTGTAATCGGGCGAGTTTCTACTTTCAGATGCAATAGGAATTTTTGGGTTAGGTCTATCCGTTCGCGAGATATGGGAGTTTGAAGCCAAGAAATGGTTGAGAAGGCAAGAAATTTTTCGCACTTCTGCTGCTCCAAACGCTTAACCAGAATGGCCTAGGGAAAAAATACCCATACCGTTGTAATCGGACGAGTTTCTACTTTCAGTTACAATAGGAATTTTTGTGTTAGGTCAATCCGTTCGCGAGATATGGGACTTTGAAGCTAAGAAATGGTTGAGAAGACAACAAATTTGTCGCACTTCTGCTGCTCCAGCGCTTAACCAGAATGGCCTAGGGAAAAAATACGCATACAGTTGTAATCGGGCGGGCTTCTACTTTCAGACGCAGCAGGAATTTTTGGGTTTGGTCAATCCATTCGCGAGATATGGGAGTTTGAAGCCAAGAAATGGTTGAGAAGGCAAAAAATTTTTCGCAATTCTGCTGCTCCAAACGCTTAACCAGAAAGGCCTAGGGAAAAAATACCCATACCCTTGTAATCGGACGAGTTTCTACTTTCAGTTACAATAGGAATCTTTGGGTTAGGACAATCCGCTCGCGAGATATGGGACTTTGAAGCTAAGAAATGATTGACAATACAACAAATTATTCGCACTTCTGCTGCTCCAATCGCTTAACCAGAATGGGCTAGGGAGGAAATACACATACCGTTGGAATCGGGCGACTTTCTACTTCCAGTTACAATAGCAATTTTTGGGTTAGGTCAATCCGTTCGCGAGATATGGGACTTTGAAGCTAAGAAATGGTTGAGAAGACAACAAATTTTTCGTACTTCTGCTGCTCCAAACGCTTAACCAGAATGGCCTAGGGAAAAAATACCCATACCGTTGTAATCGGACGAGTTTCTACTTTCGGATGTAATAGGAATTTTTGGGTTAGGTCAATCCGTTCGCGAGATATGGGAGTTTGAAGCCAAGAAATGGTTGAGAAGGCAAAAAATTTTTCGCAATTCTGCGGCTCCAAACGCTTAACCAGAATAGCCTAGGGAAAAAATACACATACCGTCGTAATCGGGCGAGTTTCTACTTTCAGATGCAATAGGAATTTTTGGGTTAGGTCAATCCGTTCGCGAGATATGAGAGTTTGAAGCTACGAAATCGTTGAGAAGACAACAAATTTTTCGCACTTCTGCTGCTCCAAACTCTTAACCAGAATGGCCTAGGGAAAAAATACCCATACCGTTGTAATCGGACGAGTTTCTACTTTCAGTTACAATAGGAATTTTTGGGTTAGGTCAATCCGTTCGCGAGATATGGGAGTTTGAATCTAAGAAATGGTTGAGAAGACAACAAATTTTTCGCAATTCTGCTGCTCCAAACGCTTAACCAGAATGGGCTAGGGAAAAAATACACATACCGTTGTAATCGGGCGAGTTTCTACTTTCAGACGCAACAGGAATTTTTGGCTTAGGTCAATCCGTTCGCGAGATATGGGAGTTTGAAGCCAAGAAATGGTTGAGAAGGAAAAAATTTTTCGCAATTCTGCTGCTCCAAACGCTTAACCAGAATGGCCTAGGGAAAAAATACACATACCGCTGTAATCGGGCGAGTTTCTACTTTCAGATGCAATAGGAATTTTTGGGTTAGGTCAATCCGTTCGCGAGATATGGGAGTTTGAAGCCAAGAAATGGTTGAGAAGGCAAAAAATTTTTCGCAATTCTGCTGCTCCAAACGCTTAACCAGAATGGCCTAGGGAAAAAATACACATGCCGTTGTAATCGGGCGAGTTTCTACTTTCAGACGCAACAGGAATTTTTGGCTTAGGTCAATCCGTTCGCGAGATATGGGAGTTTGAAGTCAAGAAATGGATGAGAAGGCAAAAAATTTTTCGCAATTCTGCTGCTCCAAACGCTTAACCAGAATGACCTAGGGAAAAAATACACATACCGTTGTAATCGGGCGAGTTTCTACTTTCAGATGCAATAGGAATTTTTGGGTTAGGTCTATCCGTTCGCGAGATATGGGAGTTTGAAGCCAAGAAATGGTTGAGAAGGCAAGAAATTTTTCGCACTTCTGCTGCTCCAAACGCTTAACCAGAATGGCCTAGGGAAAAAATACCCATACCGTTGTAATCGGACGAGTTTCTACTTTCAGTTACAATAGGAATTTTTGTGTTAGGTCAATCCGTTCGCGAGATATGGGACTTTGAAGCTAAGAAATGGTTGAGAAGACAACAAATTTGTCGCACTTCTGCTGCTCCAGCGCTTAACCAGAATGGCCTAGGGAAAAAATACGCATACAGTTGTAATCGGGCGGGTTTCTACTTTCAGACGCAGCAGGAATTTTTGGGTTTGGTCAATCCATTCGCGAGATATGGGAGTTTGAAGCCAAGAAATGGTTGAGAAGGCAAAAAATTTTTCGCAATTCTGCTGCTCCAAACGCTTAACCAGAAAGGCCTAGGGAAAAAATACCCATACCCTTGTAATCGGACGAGTTTCTACTTTCAGTTACAATAGGAATCTTTGGGTTAGGACAATCCGCTCGCGAGATATGGGACTTTGAAGCTAAGAAATGATTGACAATACAACAAATTATTCGCACTTCTGCTGCTCCAATCGCTTAACCAGAATGGGCTAGGGAGGAAATACACATACCGTTGGAATCGGGCGACTTTCTACTTCCAGTTACAATAGCAATTTTTGGGTTAGGTCAATCCGTTCGCGAGATATGGGACTTTGAAGCTAAGAAATGGTTGAGAAGACAACAAATTTTTCGTACTTCTGCTGCTCCAAACGCTTAACCAGAATGGCCTAGGGAAAAAATACCCATACCGTTGTAATCGGACGAGTTTCTACTTTCGGATGTAATAGGAATTTTTGGGTTAGGTCAATCCGTTCGCGAGATATGGGAGTTTGAAGCCAAGAAATGGTTGAGAAGGCAAAAAATTTTTCGCAATTCTGCGGCTCCAAACGCTTAACCAGAATAGCCTAGGGAAAAAATACACATACCGTCGTAATCGGGCGAGTTTCTACTTTCAGATGCAATAGGAATTTTTGGGTTAGGTCAATCCGTTCGCGAGATATGAGAGTTTGAAGCTACGAAATCGTTGAGAAGACAACAAATTTTTCGCACTTCTGCTGCTCCAAACTCTTAACCAGAATGGCCTAGGGAAAAAATACCCATACCGTTGTAATCGGACGAGTTTCTACTTTCAGTTACAATAGGAATTTTTGTGTTAGGTCAATCCGTTCGCGAGATATGGGACTTTGAAGCTAAGATATGTTTGAGAAGACAACAAATTTTTCGCACTTCTGCTGCTCCAAACGCTTAACCAGAATGGCCTAGGGAAAAAATAAACATACCGTTGTAATCGGACGAGTTTCTACTTTCAGATGCAATAGGAATTTTTTGGCTAGGTCAATCCGTTCGCGAGATATGGGAGTTTGAAGCCAAGAAATGGTTGAGAAGGATAAAAAATTTTTCGCAATTCTGCTTCTCCAAACGCTTAACCAGAATGGCCTAGGGAAAAAAAATACATACCGCTGTAATCGGACAAGTTTCTACTTTCAGATGCAATAAGAATTTTTCGGTTAGGTCAATCCGTTCGCGAGATATGGGAGTTTGAAGCTAAGAAATGGTTGAGAAGACAACAAATTTTTCGCAATTCTGCTGCTCCAAACGCTTAACCAGAATGGCGTAGGCAAAAAATACACATGCCGTTGTAATCGGGCGAGTTTCTACTTTCAGACGCAACAGGAATTTTTGGCTTAGGTCAATCCGTTCGCGAGATATGGGAGTTTGAAGCCAAGAAATGGATGAGAAGGCAAAAAATTTTTAGCAATTCTGCTGCTCCAAACGCTTAACCAGAATGGCCTAGGGAAAAAATACACATACCGCTGTAATCGGGCGAGTTTCTACTTTCAGATGCAATAGGAATTTTTGGGTTAGGTCAATCCGTTCGCGAGATATGGGAGTTTGAATCTAAGAAATGGTTGAGAAGACAACAAATTTTTCGCAATTCTGCTGCTCCAAACGCTTAACCAGAATGGGCTAGGGAAAAAATACACATACCGTTGTAATCGGGCGAGTTTCTACTTCCAGACGCTACAGGAATTTTTGGGTTAGGTCAATCCGTTCGCGAGATATGGGGGTTTGAAGCCAAGAAATGGTTGAGAAGGAAAAAATTTTTCGCAATTCTGCTGCTCCAAACGCTTAACCAGAATGGCCTAGGGAAAAAATACACATACCGCTGTAATCGGGCGAGGTTCTATTTTCAGATGCAATAGGAATTTTTGGGTTAGGTCAATCCGTTCGCGAGATATGGGAGTTTGAAGCCAAGAAATGGTTGAGAAGGCAAAAAATTTTTCGCAATTCTGCTGCTCCAAACGCTTAACCAGAATGGCCTAGGGAAAAAATACACATGCCGTTGTAATCGGGCGAGTTTCTACTTTCAGACGCAACAGGAATTTTTGGCTTAGGTCAATCCGTTCGCGAGATATGGGAGTTTGAAGTCAAGAAATGGATGAGAAGGCAAAAAATTTTTCGCAATTCTGCTGCTCCAAACGCTTAACCAGAATGACCTAGGGAAAAAATACACATACCGTTGTAATCGGGCGAGTTTCTACTTTCAGATGCAATAGGAATTTTTGGGTTAGGTCTATCCGTTCGCGAGATATGGGAGTTTGAAGCCAAGAAATGGTTGAGAAGGCAAGAAATTTTTCGCAATTCTGCTGCTCCAAACGCCTGACCAGAACGGGCTAGGGAAAAAATACACATACCGTTGTAATCGGGCGAGTTTCTACTTTCAGACGCAACAGGTATTTTTGGGTTAGGTCAATTCGTTCGCGAGATATGGGAGTTTGAAGCCAAGAAATGGTTGAGAAGGCAAAAAATTATTCGCATTTCTGCTGCTCCAAACGCTTAACCAGAATGGCCTAGGGAAAAAATACACATACCGTTGTAATCGGGCGAGTTTCTACTTTCAGATGCAATAGGAATTTTTGGGTTAGGTCAATCCGTTCGTGAGATATGGGAGTTTGAAGCCAAGGCATGGTTGAGAAGGCAAAAAATTTTTCGCAATTCTGCTGCTCCGAACGCTTAACCAGAATGGCCTAGGGAAAAAATAAACATACCGTTGTAATCGGACGAGTTTCTACTTCCAGATGCAATAGGAATTTGTGGGTTAGGTCAATCCGTTCGCGAGATATGGGAGTTTGAAAACAAGAAATGGTTGAGAAGGCAGAAAATTATTCGCATTTCTGCTGCTCCAAACGCTTAACCAGAATGGCCTAGGGAAAAAATACACATACCGTTGTAATCGGGCGAGTTTCTACTTTCAGATGCAATAGGAATTTGTGGGTTAGGTCAATCCGTTTGTGAGATATGGGAGTTTGAAGCCAAGGCATGGTTGAGAAGGCAAAAAATTTTTCGCAATTCTGCTGCTCCGAACGCTTAACCAGAATGGCCTAGGGAAAAAATAAACATACCGTTGTAATCGGACGAGTTTCTACTTCCAGATGCAATAGGAATTTTTGGGTTAGGTCAATCCGTTCGCGAGATATGGGAGTTTGAAGCCAAGAAACGGTTGAGAAGGCAACAAATTTTTCGCAATTCTGCTGCTCCAAACGCTTGACCAGAATGGGCTAGGGAAAAAATACACATACCGTTGTAATCGGGTGAGTTTCTACTTTCAGACGCAACAGGTATTTTTGGGTTAGGTCACTCCGTTCGCGAGATATGGGAGTTTGAAGCCAAGAAATGGTTGAGAAGGCAAAAAATTTTTCGCATTTCTGCAGCTCCAAACGCTTAACCAGAATGGCCTAGGGAAAAAATACACATACCGTTGAAATCGGGCGAGTTTCTACTTTCAGATGCAATAGGAATTTTTGGGTTAGGTCAATCCGTTCGCGAGATATGGGAGTTTGAAGCCAAGGCATGGTTGAGAAGGCAAAAAATTTTTCGCAATTCTGCTGCTCCAAACGCTTAACCAGAATGGCCTAGGGAAAAAATAAACATACCGTTGTAATCGGGCGAGTTTCTACTTTCAGATGCAATAGGAATTTTTGGGTTAGGTCAATCCGTTCGCGAGATATGGGAGTTTGAATCTAGGAAATGGTTGAGAAGACAACAAATTTTTCGCAAATCTGCTGCTCCAAACGCTTAACCAGAATGGGCTAGGGAAAAAATACACATACCGTTGTAATCGGGCGAGTTTCTACTTCCAGACGCTACAGGAATTTTTGGGTTAGGTCAATCCGTTCGCGAGATATGGGGGTTTGAAGCCAAGAAATGGTTGAGAAGGAAAAAATTTTTCGCAATTCTGCTGCTCCAAACGCTTAACCAGAATGGCCTAGGGAAAAAATACACATGCCGTTGTAATCGGGCGAGTTTCTACTTTCAGACGCAACAGGAATTTTTGGCTTAGGTCAATCCGTTCGCGAGATGTGGGAGTTTGAAGCCAAGAAATGGATGAGAAGGCAAAAAATTTTTCGCAATTCTGCTGCTCCAAACGCTTAACCAGAATGGCCTAGGGAAAAAATACACATACCGCTGTAATCGGGCGAGTTTCTACTTTCAGATGCAATAGGAATTTTTGGGTTAGGTCTATCCGTTCGCGAGATATGGGAGTTTGAAGCCAAGAAATGGTTGAGAAGGCAAGAAATTTTTCGCAATTCTGCTGCTCCAAACGCTTGACCAGAATGGGCTAGGGAAAAAATACACATACCGTTGTAATCGGGCGAGTTTCTACTTTCAGACGCAACAGGTATTTTTGGGTTAGGTCAATCCGTTCGCGAGATATGGGAGTTTGAAGCCAAGAAATGGTTGAGAAGGCAAAAAATTTTTCGCATTTCTGCTGCTCCAAACGCTTAACCAGAATGGCCTAGGGAAAAAATACACATGCCGTTGTAATCGGGCGAGTTTCTACTTTCAGACGCAACAGGAATTTTTGGCTTAGGTCAATCCGTTCGCGAGATATGGGAGTTTGAAGCCAAGAAATGGATGAGAAGGCAAAAAATTTTTCGCAATTCTGCTGCTCCAAACGCTTAACCAGAATGACCTAGGGAAAAAATACACATACCGATGTAATCGGGCGAGTTTCTACTTTCAGATGCAATAGGAATTTTTGGGTTAGGTCTATCCGTTCGCGAGATATGGGAGTTTGAAGCCAAGAAATGGTTGAGAAGGCAAGAAATTTTTCGCAATTCTGCTGCTCCAAACGCTTGACAAGAATGGGCTAGGGAAAAAATACACATACCGTTGTAATCGGGCGAGTTTCTACTTCCAGACGCTACAGGAATTTTTGGGTTAGGTCAATCCGTTCGCGAGATATGGGGGTTTGAAGCCAAGAAATGGTTGAGAAGGAAAAAATTTTTCGCAATTCTGCTGCTGCAAACGCTTAACCAGAATGGCCTAGGGAAAAAATACACATACCGCTGTAATCGGGCGAGTTTCTACTTTCAGATGCAATAGGAATTTTTGGGTTAGGTCTATCCGTTCGCGAGATATGGGAGTTTGAAGCCAAGAAGTGGTTGAGAAGGCAAGAAATTTTTCGCAATTCTGCTGCACCAAACGCTTGACCAGAATGGGCTAGGGAAAAAATACACATACCGTTGTAATCGGGCGAGTTTCTACTTCCAGGCGCTACAGGAATTTTCGGGTTGGGTCAATCCGTTCGCGAGATATGGGGGTTTGAAGCCAAGAAATGGTTGAGAAGGAAAAAATTTTTCGCAATTCTGCTGCTCCAAACGCTTAACCAGAATGGCCTAGGGAAAAAATACACATACCGCTGTAATCGGGCGAGGTTCTATTTTCAGATGCAATAGGAATTTTTGGGTTAGGTCAATCCGTTCGCGAGATATGGGAGTTTGAAGCCAAGAAATGGATGAGAAGGCAAAAAATTTTTCGCAATTCTGCTGCTCCAAACGCTTAACCAGAATGGCCTAGGGAAAAAATACACATACCGCTGTAATCTGGCGAGTTTCTACTTTCAGATGCAATAGGAATTTTTGGGTTAGGTCTATCCGTTCGCGAGATATGGGAGTTTGAAGCCAAGAAATGGTTGAGAAGGCAAGAAATTTTTCGCAATTCTGCTGCTCCAAACGCTTGACCAGAATGGGCTAGGGAAAAAATACACATACCGTTGTAATCGGGCGAGTTTCTACTTTCAGACGCAACAGGTATTTTTGGGTTAGGTCAATCCGTTCGCGAGATATGGGAGTTTGAAGCCAAGAAATGGTTGAGAAGGCAAAAAATTTTTCGCATTTCTGCTGCTCCAAACGCTTAACCAGAATGGCCTAGGGAAAAAATACACATGCCGTTGTAATCGGGCGAGTTTCTACTTTCAGACGCAACAGGAATTTTTGGCTTAGGTCAATCCGTTCGCGAGATATGGGAGTTTGAAGCCAAGAAATGGATGAGAAGGCAAAAAATTTTTCGCAATTCTGCTGCTCCAAACGCTTAACCAGAATGACCTAGGGAAAAAATACACATACCGATGTAATCGGGCGAGTTTCTACTTTCAGATGCAATAGGAATTTTTGGGTTAGGTCTATCCGTTCGCGAGATATGGGAGTTTGAAGCCAAGAAATGGTTGAGAAGGCAAGAAATTTTTCGCAATTCTGCTGCTCCAAACGCTTGACCAGAATGGGCTAGGGAAAAAATACACATACCGTTGTAATCGGGCGAGTTTCTACTTTCAGACGCAACAGGAATTTTTGGCTTAGGTCAATCCGTTCGCGAGATATGGGAGTTTGAAGCCAAGAAATGGATGAGAAGGCAAAAAATTTTTCGCAATTCTGCTGCTCCAAACGCTTAACCAGAATGACCTAGGGAAAAAATACACATACCGATGTAATCGGGCGAGTTTCTACTTTCAGATGCAATAGGAATTTTTGGGTTAGGTCTATCCGTTCGCGAGATATGGGAGTTTGAAGCCAAGAAATGGTTGAGAAGGCAAGAAATTTTTCGCAATTCTGCTGCTCCAAACGCTTGACAAGAATGGGCTAGGGAAAAAATACACATACCGTTGTAATCGGGCGAGTTTCTACTTCCAGACGCTACAGGAATTTTTGGGTTAGGTCAATCCGTTCGCGAGATATGGGGGTTTGAAGCCAAGAAATGGTTGAGAAGGAAAAAATTTTTCGCAATTCTGCTGCTGCAAACGCTTAACCAGAATGGCCTAGGGAAAAAATACACATACCGCTGTAATCGGGCGAGTTTCTACTTTCAGATGCAATAGGAATTTTTGGGTTAGGTCTATCCGTTCGCGAGATATGGGAGTTTGAAGCCAAGAAGTGGTTGAGAAGGCAAGAAATTTTTCGCAATTCTGCTGCACCAAACGCTTGACCAGAATGGGCTAGGGAAAAAATACACATACCGTTGTAATCGGGCGAGTTTCTACTTCCAGGCGCTACAGGAATTTTCGGGTTGGGTCAATCCGTTCGCGAGATATGGGGGTTTGAAGCCAAGAAATGGTTGAGAAGGAAAAAATTTTTCGCAATTCTGCTGCTCCAAACGCTTAACCAGAATGGCCTAGGGAAAAAATACACATACCGCTGTAATCGGGCGAGGTTCTATTTTCAGATGCAATAGGAATTTTTGGGTTAGGTCAATCCGTTCGCGAGATATGGGAGTTTGAAGCCAAGAAATGGATGAGAAGGCAAAAAATTTTTCGCAATTCTGCTGCTCCAAACGCTTAACCAGAATGGCCTAGGGAAAAAATACACATACCGCTGTAATCTGGCGAGTTTCTACTTTCAGATGCAATAGGAATTTTTGGGTTAGGTCTATCCGTTCGCGAGATATGGGAGTTTGAAGCCAAGAAATGGTTGAGAAGGCAAGAAATTTTTCGCAATTCTGCTGCTCCAAACGCTTGACCAGAATGGGCTAGGGAAAAAATACACATACCGTTGTAATCGGGCGAGTTTCTACTTTCAGACGCAACAGGTATTTTTGGGTTAGGTCAATCCGTTCGCGAGATATGGGAGTTTGAAGCCAAGAAATGGTTGAGAAGGCAAAAAATTTTTCGCATTTCTGCTGCTCCAAACGCTTAACCAGAATGGCCTAGGGAAAAAATACACATGCCGTTGTAATCGGGCGAGTTTCTACTTTCAGACGCAACAGGAATTTTTGGCTTAGGTCAATCCGTTCGCGAGATATGGGAGTTTGAAGCCAAGAAATGGATGAGAAGGCAAAAAATTTTTCGCAATTCTGCTGCTCCAAACGCTTAACCAGAATGACCTAGGGAAAAAATACACATACCGATGTAATCGGGCGAGTTTCTACTTTCAGATGCAATAGGAATTTTTGGGTTAGGTCTATCCGTTCGCGAGATATGGGAGTTTGAAGCCAAGAAATGGTTGAGAAGGCAAGAAATTTTTCGCAATTCTGCTTCTCCAAACGCTTGACAAGAATGGGCTAGGGAAAAAATACACATACCGTTGTAATCGGGCGAGTTTCTACTTCCAGACGCTACAGGAATTTTTGGGTTAGGTCAATCCGTTCGCGAGATATGGGGGTTTGAAGCCAAGAAATGGTTGAGAAGGAAAAAATTTTTCGCAATTCTGCTGCTCCAAACGCTTAACCAGAATGGCCTAGGGAAAAAATTCACATACCGCTGTAATCGGGCGAGTTTCTACTTTCAGATGCAATAGGAATTTTTGGGTTAGGTCTATCCGTTCGCAGGATATGGGAGTTTGAAGCCAAGAAGTGGTTGAGAAGGCAAGAAATTTTTCGCAATTCTGCTGCTCCAAACGCTTGACCAGAATGGGCTAGGGAAAAAATACACATACCGTTGTAATCGGGCGAGTTTCTACTTCCAGACGCTACAGGAATTTTCGGGTTGGGTCAATCCGTTCGCGAGATATGGGGGTTTGAAGCCAAGAAATGGTTGAGAAGGAAAAAATTTTTCGCAATTCTGCTGCTCCAAACGCTTAACCAGAATGGCCTAGGGAAAAAATACACATACCGCTGTAATCGGGCGAGGTTCTATTTTCAGATGCAATAGGAATTTTTGGGTTAGGTCAATCCGTTCGCGAGATATGGGAGTTTGAAACCAAGAAATGGTTGAGAAGGCAAAAAATTTTTCGCAATTCTGCTGCTCCAAACGCTTAACCAGAATGGCCTAGGGAAAAAATACACATACCGTTGTAATCGGGCGAGTTTCTTCTTTCAGATGCAATAGGAATTTTTGGGTCAGGTCAATCCGTTCTCGAGATATGGGAGTTTGAAGCCAAGAAATGGATGAGAAGGCAAAAAATTTTTCGCAATTCTGCTGCTCCAAACGCTTAACCAGAATGGCCTAGGGAAAAAATACACATACCGCTGTAATCGGGCGAGTTTCTACTTTCAGATGCAATAGGAATTTTTGGGTTAGGTCTATCCGTTCGCGAGATATGGGAGTTTGAAGCCAAGAAATGGTTGAGTAGGCAAGAAATTTTTCGCAATTCTGCTGCTCCATACGCTTGACCAGAATGGGCTAGGGAAAAAATAAACATACCGTTGTAATCGGGCGAGTTTCTACTTCCAGACGCTACAGGAATTTTTGGGTTAGGTCAATCCGTTCGCGAGATATGGGGGTTTGAAGCCAAGAAATGGTTGAGAAGGAAAAAATTTTTCGCAATTCTGCTGCTCCAAACGCTTAACCAGAATGGCCTAGGGAAAAAATACACATACCGCTGTAATCGGGCGAGGTTCTATTTTCAGATGCAATAGGAATTTTTGGGTTAGGTCAATCCGTTCGCGAGATATGGGAGTTTGAAGCCAAGAAATGGTTGAGAAGGCAAAAAATTTTTCGCAATTCTGCTGCTCCAAACGCTTAACCAGAATGGCCTAGGGAAAAAATACACATACCGTTGTAATCGGGCGAGTTTCTACTTTCAGATGCAATAGGAATTTTTGGGTTAGGTCAATCCGTTCGCGAGATATGGGAGTTTGAATCTAAGAAATGGTTGAGAAGACAACAAATTTTTCGCAATTCTGCTGCTCCAAACGCTTGACCAGAACGGGCTAGGGAAAAAATACACATACCGTTGTAATCGGGCGAGTTTCTACTTTCAGACGCAACAGGTATTTTTGGGTTAGGTCAATCCGTTCGCGAGATATGGGAGTTTGAAGCCAAGAAATGGTTGAGAAGGCAAAAAATTATTCGCATTTCTGCTGCTCCAAACGCTTAACCAGAATGGCCTAGGGAAAAAATACACATACCGTTGAAATCGGGCGAGTTTCTACTTTCAGATGCAATAGGAATTTTTGGGTTAGGTCAATCCGTTCGCGAGATATGGGAGTTTGAAGCCAAGAAATGGATGAGAAGGCAAAAAATTTTTCGCAATTCTGCAGCTCCAAACGCTTAACCAGAATGGCCTAGGGAAAAAATACACTTACCGTTGTAATCGGGCGAGTTTCTACGTCCAGACGCTACAGGAATTTTTGGGTTGGGTCAATCCTTTCGCGAGATATGGGAGGTTGAAGCTAAGAAATGGTTGAGAAGACAACAAATTTTTCGCACTTCTGCTGCTCCAAACGCTTAACCAGAATGGCCTAGGGAAAAAATACGCATACCGTTGTAATCGGGCGAGTTTCTACATTCAGATGCAATAGGAATTTTTGGGTTAGGTCAATCCGTTCGCGAGATATGGGAGTTTGAAGCTAAGAAATGGTAGAGAAGGCAACAAATTTTTCGCAATTCTGCTGCTCCAAACGCTTAACCAGAATGGCCTAGGGACAAAATACACATACCGTTGTAATCGGGCGAGTTTCTACTTTCAGATGCAATAGGAATTTTTGGGTTAGGTCAATCCGTTCGCGAGATATGGGAGTTTGAAGCTAAGAAATGGTTGAGAAGACAACAAATTTTTCGCAATTCTGCTGCTCCAAACGCTTGACCAGAACGGGCTAGGGAAAAAATACACATACCGTTGTAATCGGGCGAGTTTCTACTTTCAGACGCAACAGGTATTTTTGGGTTAGGTCAATCCGTTCGCGAGATATGGGAGTCTGAAGCCAAGAAATGGTTGAGAAGGCAAAAAATTATTCGCACTTCTGCTGCTCCAAACGCTTAACCAGAATGGCCTAGGGAAAAAATACACATACCGTTGAAATCGGGCGAGTTTCTACTTTCAGATGCAATAGGAATTTTTGGGTTAGGTCAATCCGTTTGTGAGATATGGGAGTTTGAAGCCAAGGCATGGTTGAGAAGGCAAAAAATATTTCGCAATTCTGCTGCTCCAAACGCTTAACCAGAATGGCCTAGGGAAAAAATAAACATACCGTTGTAATCGGGCGAGTTTCTACTTTCAGATGCAATAGGAATTTTTGGGTTAGGTCAATCCGTTCGCGAGATATGGGAGTTTGAAGCTAAGAAATGGTTGAGAAGACAACAAATTTTTCGCAATTCTGCTGCTCCAAACGCTTGACCAGAATGGGCTAGGGAAAAAATACATATACCGTTCTAATCGGGCGAGTTTCTACTTCCAGACGCTACAGGAATTTTTAGGTTAGGTCAATCCGTTCGCGAGATGTGGGAGTTTGAAGCCAAGAAATGGATGAGAAGGCAAAAAATTTTTCGCAATTCTGCAGCTCCAAACGCTTAACCAGAATGGCCTAGGGAAAAAATACACTTACCGTTGTAATCGGGCGAGTTTCTACGTCCAGACGCTACAGGAATTTTTGGGTTGGGTCAATCCTTTCGCGAGATATGGGAGGTTGAAGCTAAGAAATGGTTGAGAAGACAACAAATTTTTCGCACTTCTGCTGCTCCAAACGCTTAACCAGAATGGCCTAGGGAAAAAATACGCATACCGTTGTAATCGGGCGAGTTTCTACATTCAGATGCAATAGGAATTTTTGGGTTAGGTCAATCCGTTCGCGAGATATGGGAGTTTGAAGCTAAGAAATGGTAGAGAAGGCAACAAATTTTTCGCAATTCTGCTGCTCCAAACGCTTAACCAGAATGGCCTAGGGACAAAATACACATACCGTTGTAATCGGGCGAGTTTCTACTTTCAGATGCAATAGGAATTTTTGGGTTAGGTCAATCCGTTCGCGAGATATGGGAGTTTGAAGCTAAGAAATGGTTGAGAAGACAACAAATTTTTCGCAATTCTGCTGCTCCAAACGCTTGACCAGAACGGGCTAGGGAAAAAATACACATACCGTTGTAATCGGGCGAGTTTCTACTTTCAGACGCAACAGGTATTTTTGGGTTAGGTCAATCCGTTCGCGAGATATGGGAGTCTGAAGCCAAGAAATGGTTGAGAAGGCAAAAAATTATTCGCATTTCTGCTGCTCCAAACGCTTAACCAGAATGGCCTAGGGAAAAAATACACATACCGTTGAAATCGGGCGAGTTTCTACTTTCAGATGCAATAGGAATTTTTGGGTTAGGTCAATCCGTTCGTGAGATATGGGAGTTTGAAGCCAAGGCATGGTTGAGAAGGCAAAAAATATTTCGCAATTCTGCTGCTCCAAACGCTTAACCAGAATGGCCTAGGGAAAAAATAAACATACCGTTGTAATCGGGCGAGTTTCTACTTTCAGATGCAATAGGAATTTTTGGGTTAGGTCAATCCGTTCGCGAGATATGGGAGTTTGAAGCTAAGAAATGGTTGAGAAGACAACAAATTTTTCGCAATTCTGCTGCTCCAAACGCTTGACCAGAATGGGCTAGGGAAAAAATACATATACCGTTCTAATCGGGCGAGTTTCTACTTCCAGACGCTACAGGAATTTTTAGGTTAGGTCAATCCGTTCGCGAGATATGGGAGTTTGAAGCCAAGAAATGGATGAGAAGGCAAACAATTTTTCGCAATTCTGCTGCTCCAAACGCTTAACCAGAATGGCCTAGGGAAAAAATACACATACCGCTGTAATCGGGCGAGTTTCTACTTTCAGATGCAATAGGAATTTTTGGGTTAGGTCAATCCGTTCGCGAGATATGGGAGTTTGAAGCCAAGAAATGGATGAGAAGGCAAAAAATTTTTCGCAATTCTGCTGCTCCAAACGCTTAACCAGAATGGCCTAGGGGAAAAATACACATACCGCTGTAATCGGGCGAGTTTCTACTTTCAGATGCAATAGGAATTTTTGGGTTAGGTCTATCCGTTCGCGAGATATGGGAGTTTGAAGCCAAGAAATGGTTGAGAAGGCAAGAAATTTTTCGCAATTCTGCTGCTCCAAACGCTTGACCAGAATGGGCTAGGGAAAAAATAAACATACCGTTGTAATCGGGCGAGTTTCTACTTCCAGACGCTACAGGAATTTTTGGGTTAGGTCAATCCGTTCGCGAGATATGGGGGTTTGAAGCCAAGAAATGGTTGAGAAGGAAAAAATTTTTCGCAATTCTGCCGCTCCAAACGCTTAACCAGAATGGCCTAGGGAAAAAATACACATACCGCTGTAATCGGGCGAGGTTCTATTTTGAGATGCAATGGGAATTTTTGGGTTAGGTCAATCCGTTCGCGAGATATGGGAGTTTGAATCTAAGAAATGGTTGAGAAGACAACAAATTTTTCGCAATTCTGCTGCTCCAAACGCTTAACCAGAATGGCCTAGGGAAAAAATACACTTACCGTTGTAATCGGGCGAGTTTCTACGTCCAGACGCTACAGGAATTTTTGGGTTGGGTCAATCCTTTCGCGAGATATGGGAGTTTGAAGCTAAGAAATGGTTGAGAAGACAACTAATTTTTCGCACTTCTGCTGCTCCAAACGCTTAACCAGAATGGCCTAGGGAAAAAATACACATACCGTTGTAATCGGGCGAGTTTCTACTTTCAGATGCAATAGGAATTTTTGGGTTAGGTCAATCCGTTCGCGAGATATGGGAGTTTGAAGCTAAGAAATGGTTGAGAAGGCAAGAAATTTTTCGCAATTCTGCTGCTCCAAACGCTTGACAAGAATGGGCTAGGGAAAAAATACACATACCGTTGTAATCGGGCGAGTTTCTACTTCCAGACGCTACAGGAATTTTTGGGTTAGGTCAATCCGTTCGCGAGATATGGGGGTTTGAAGCCAAGAAATGGTTGAGAAGGAAAAAATTTTTCGCAATTCTGCTGCTGCAAACGCTTAACCAGAATGGCCTAGGGAAAAAATACACATACCGCTGTAATCGGGCGAGTTTCTACTTTCAGATGCAATAGGAATTTTTGGGTTAGGTCTATCCGTTCGCGAGATATGGGAGTTTGAAGCTAAGAAATGGTTGAGAAGACAACAAATTTTTCGCAATTCTGCTGCTCCAAACGCTTGACCAGAACGGGCTAGGGAAAAAATACACATACCGTTGTAATCGGGCGAGTTTCTACTTTCAGACGCAACAGGTATTTTTGGGTTAGGTCAATCCGTTCGCGAGATATGGGAGTCTGAAGCCAAGAAATGGTTGAGAAGGCAAAAAATTATTCGCATTTCTGCTGCTCCAAACGCTTAACCAGAATGGCCTAGGGAAAAAATACACATACCGTTGAAATCGGGCGAGTTTCTACTTTCAGATGCAATAGGAATTTTTGGGTTAGGTCAATCCGTTCGTGAGATATGGGAGTTTGAATCCAAGGCATGGTTGAGAAGGCAAAAAATATTTCGCAATTCTGCTGCTCCAAACGCTTAACCAGAATGGCCTAGGGAAAAAATAAACATACCGTTGTAATCGGGCGAGTTTCTACTTTCAGATGCAATAGGAATTTTTGGGTTAGGTCAATCCGTTCGCGAGATATGGGAGTTTGAAGCTAAGAAATGGTTGAGAAGACAACAAATTTTTCGCAATTCTGCTGCTCCAAACGCTTGACCAGAATGGGCTAGGGAAAAAATACATATACCGTTCTAATCGGGCGAGTTTCTACTTCCAGACGCTACAGGAATTTTTAGGTTAGGTCAATCCGTTCGCGAGATATGGGAGTTTGAAGCCAAGAAATGGATGAGAAGGCAAAAAATTTTTCGCAATTCTGCTGCTCCAAACGCTTAACCAGAATGGCCTAGGGAAAAAATACACATACCGCTGTAATCGGGCGAGGTTCTATTTTCAGATGCAATAGGAATTTTTGGGTTAGGTCAATCCGTTCGCGAGATATGGGAGTTTGAAACCAAGAAATGGTTGAGAAGGCAAAAAATTTTTCGCAATTCTGCTGCTCCAAACGCTTAACCAGAATGGCCTAGGGAAAAAATACACATAGCGTTATAATCGGGCGAGTTTCTACTTTCAGATGCAATAGGAATTTTTGGGTTAGGTCAATCCGTTCGCGAGATATGGGAGTTTGAAGCCAAGAAATGGATGAGAAGGCAAAAAATTTTTCGCAATTCTGCTGCTCCAAACGCTTAACCAGAATGGCCTAGGGAAAAAATACACATACCGCTGTAATCGGGCGAGTTTCTACTTTCAGATGCAATAGAAATTTTTGGGTTAGGTCTATCCGTTCGCGAGATATGGGAGTTTGAAGCCAAGAAATGGTTGAGAAGGCAAGAAATTTTTCGCAATTCTGCTGCTCCATACGCTTGACCAGAATGGGCTAGGGAAAAAATAAACATACCGTTGTAATCGGGCGAGATTCTACTTCCAGACGCTACAGGAATTTTTGGGTTAGGTCAATCCGTTCGCGAGATATGGGGGTTTGAAGCCAGGAAATGGTTGAGAAGGAAAAAATTTTTCGCAATTCTGCTGCTCCAAACGCTTAACCAGAATGGCCTAGGGAAAAAATACACATACCGCTGTAATCGGGCGAGGTTCTATTTTCAGATGCAATAGGAATTTTTGGGTTAGGTCCATCCGTTCGCGAGATATGGGAGTTTGAAGCCAAGAAATGGTTGAGGAGGCAAAAAATTTTTCGCAATTCTGCTGCTCCAAACGTTTAACCAGAATGTCCTAGGGAAAAAATACACATACCGTTGTAATCGGGCGAGTTTCTACTTTCAGATGCAATAGGAATTTTTGGGTTAGGTCAATCCGTTCGCGAGATATGGGAGTTTGAAGCCAAGAAATGGATGAGAAGGCAAAAAATTTTTCGCAATTCTGCAGCTCCAAACGCTTAACCAGAATGGCCTAGGGAAAAAATACACTTACCGTTGTAATCGGGCGAGTTTCTACGTCCAGACGCTACAGGAATTTTTGGGTTGGGTCAATCCTTTCGCGAGATATGGGAGTTTGAAGCTAAGAAATGGTTGAGAAGACAACAAATTTTTCGCAATTCTGCTGCTCCAAACGATTAACCAGAATGGCCTAGGGAAAAAATACAGTTACCGTTGTAATCGGGCGAGTTTCTACGTCCAGACGCTACAGGAATTTTTGGGTTGGGTCAATCCTTTCGCGAGATATGGGAGTTTGAAGCCAAGAAATGGTTGAGAAGGCAAGAAATTTTTCGCAATTCTGCTGCTGCAAACGCTTAACCAGAATGGCCTAGGGAAAAAATACACATACCGCTGTAATCGGGCGAGTTTCTACTTTCAGATGCAATAGGAATTTTTGGGTTAGGTCTATCCGTTCGCGAGACATGGGAGTTTGAAGCCAAGAAATGGTTGAGAAGGCAAGAAATTTTTCGCAATTCTGCTGCTCCAAACGCTTGACCAGAATGGGCTAGGGAAAAAATACACATACCGTTGTAATCGGGCGAGTTTCTACTTTCAGATGCAATAGGAATTTTTGGGTTAGGTCAATCCGTTCGCGAGATATGGGAGTTTGAAGCTAAGAAATGGTTGAGAAGACAACAAATTTTTCGCAATTCTGCTGCTCCAAACGCTTGACCAGAACGGGCTAGGGAAAAAATACACATACCGTTGTAATCGGGCGAGTTTCTACTTTCAGACGCAACAGGTATTTTTCGGTTAGGTCAATCCGTTCGCGAGATATGGGAGTTTGAAGCCAAGAAATGGTTGAGAAGGCAAAAAATTATTCGCATTTCTGCTGCTCCAAACGCTTAACCAGAATGGCCTAGGGAAAAAATACACATACCGTTGAAATCGGGCGAGTTTCTACTTTCAGATGCAATAGGAATTTTTGGGTTAGGTCAATCCGTTCGTGAGATATGGGAGTTTGAAGCTAAGAAATGGTTGAGAAGACAACAAATTTTTCGCAATTCTGCAGCTCCAAACGCTTGACCAGAGTGGGCTAGGGAAAAAATACATATACCGTTCTAATCGGGCGAGTTTCTACTTCCAGACGCTACAGGAATTTTTAGGTTAGGTCAATCCGTTCGCGAGATATGGCAGTTTGAAGCCAAGAAATGGTTGAGGAGGATAAAAAATTTTTCGCAATTCTGCTTCTCCAAACGCTTAACCAGAATGGCCTAGGGAAAAAATAAACATACCGTTGTAATCGGGCGAGTTTCTACTTTCAGACGCAACAGGAATTTTTGGCTTAGGTCAATCCGTTCGCGAGATATGGGAGTTTGAAGCCAAGAAATGAATGAGAAGGCAAAAAATTTTTCGCAATTCTGCTGCTCCAAACGCTTAACCAGAATGGCCTAGGGAGAAAATACACATACCGTTGTAATCGGGCGAGTTTCTTCTTTCAGATGCAATAGGAATTTTTGGGTTAGGTCAATCCGTTCGCGAGATATGGGAGTTTGAAGCCAAGAAATGGATGAGAAGGCAAAAAATTTTTCGCAATTCTGCTGCTCCAAACGCTTAACCAGAATGGCCTAGGGAAAAAATACACTTACCGTTGTAATCGGGCGAGTTTCTACGTCCAGACGCTACAGGAATTTTTGGGTTGGGTCAATCCTTTCGCGAGATATGGGAGTTTGAAGCTAAGAAATGGTTGAGAAGACAACAAATTTTTCGCATTTCTGCTGCTCCAAACGCTTAACCAGAATGGCCTAGGGAAAAAATACACATACCGTTGTAATCGGGCGAGTTTCTACTTTCAGATGCAATAGGAATTTTTGGCTTAGGTCAATCCGTTCGCGAGATATGGGAGTTTGAAGCTAAGAAATGGTTGAGAAGACAAGTTTTTCGCAATTCTGCTGCTCCAAACGCTTGACCAGAACGGGCTAGGGAAAAAATACACATACCGTTGCAATCGGGCGAGTTTCTACTTTCAGACGCAACAGGTATTTTTGGGTTAGGTCAATCCGTTCGCGAGATATGGGAGTTTGAAGCCAAGAAATGGTTGAGAAGGCAAAAAATTATTCGCACTTCTGCTGCTCCAAACGCTTAACCAGAATGGCCTAGGGAAAAAATACACATACCGTTGAAATCGGGCGAGTTTCTACTTTCAGATGCAATAGGAATTTTTGGGTTAGGTCAATCCGTTCGTGAGATATGGGAGTTTGAAGCCAAGGCATGGTTGAGAAGGCAAAAAATATTTCGCAATTCTGCTGCTCCAAACGCTTAACCAGAATGGCCTAGGGAAAAAATAAACATACCGTTGTAATCGGGCGAGTTTCTACTTTCAGATGCAATAGGCATTTTTGGGTTAGGTCAATCCGTTCGCGAGATATGGGAGTTTGAAGCTAAGAAATGGTTGAGAAGACAACAAATTTTTCGCAATTCTGCTGCTCCAAACGCTTGACCAGAATGGGCTAGGGAAAAAATACATATACCGTTCTAATCGGGCGAGTTTCTACTTCCAGACGCTACAGAAATTTTTGGGTTAGGTCAATCCGTTCGCGAGATATGGGAGTTTGAAGCCAAGAAATGGTTGAGAAGGATAAAAAATTTTTCGCAATTCTGCTTCTCCAAACGCTTAACCAGAATGGCCTAGGGAAAAAAAATACATACCGCTGTAATCGGGCGAGTTTCTACTTTCAGATGCAATAGGAATTTTTCGGTTAGGTCAATCCGTTCGCGAGATATGGGAGTTTGAAGCTAAGGAATGGTTGAGAAGACAACAAATTTTTCGCAATTCTGCTGCTCCAAACGCTTAACCAGAATGGCCTAGGGTAAAAATACACATACCGTTGTAATCGGGCGAGTTTCTACTTTCGGACGCAACAGGTATTTTTGGGTTAGGTAAATCCGTTCGCGAGATATGGGAGTTTGAAGCCAAGAAATGGTTGAGAAGGCAAAAAATTTTTCGCATTTCTGCTGCTCCAAACGCTTAACCAGAATGGCCTAGGGAAAAAATACACACATCGTTGAAATCGGGCGAGTTTCTACTTTCAGATGCAATAGGAATTTTTGGGTTAGGTCAATCCGTTCGCGAGATATGGGAGTTTGAAGCCAAGAAATGGATGAGAAGGCAAAAAATTTTTCGCAATTCTGCTGCTCCAAACGCTTAACCAGAATGGCCTAGGGAAAAAATACACATACCGCTGTAATCGGGCGAGTTTCTACTTTCAGATGCAATAGGAATTTTTGGGTTAGGTCAATCCGTTCGCGAGATATGGGAGTTTGAAGATAAGAAATGGTTGAGAAGACAACAAATTTTTCGCAATTCTGCTGCTCCAAACGCTTAACCAGAATGGCCTAGGGAAAAAATACACATACCGTTGTAATCGGGCGAGTTTCTACTTTCAGATGCAATAGGAATTTTTGGGTTAGGTCAATCCGTTCGCGAGATATGGGAGTTTGAAGCCAAGAAATGGATGAGAAGGCAAAAAATTTTTCGCAATTCTGCTGCTCCAAACGCTTAACCAGAATGGCCTAGGGAAAAAATACACTTACCGTTGTAATCGGGCGAGTTTCTACGTCCAGACGCTACAGGAATTTTTGGGTTGGGTCAATCCTTTCGCGAGATATGGGAGTTTGAAGCTAAGAAATGGTTGAGAAGACAACTAATTTTTCGCACTTCTGCTGCTCCAAACGCTTAACCAGAATGGCCTAGGGAAAAAATACACATACCGTTGTAATCGGGCGAGTTTCTACTTTCAGATGCAATAGGAATTTTTGGGTTAGGTCAATCCGTTCGCGAGATATGGGAGTTTGAAGCTAAGAAATGGTTGAGAAGGCAAGAAATTTTTCGCAATTCTGCTGCTCCAAACGCTTGACAAGAATGGGCTAGGGAAAAAATACACATACCGTTGTAATCGGGCGAGTTTCTACTTCCAGACGCTACAGGAATTTTTGGGTTAGGTCAATCCGTTCGCGAGATATGGGGGTTTGAAGCCAAGAAATGGTTGAGAAGGAAAAAATTTTTCGCAATTCTGCTGCTGCAAACGCTTAACCAGAATGGCCTAGGGAAAAAATACACATACCGCTGTAATCGGGCGAGTTTCTACTTTCAGATGCAATAGGAATTTTTGGGTTAGGTCTATCCGTTCGCGAGATATGGGAGTTTGAAGCCAAGAAATGGTTGAGAAGGCAAGAAATTTTTCGCAATTCTGCTGCTCCAAACGCTTGACCAGAATGGGCTAGGGAAAAAATTCACATACCGTTGTAATCGGGCGAGTTTCTGCTTCCAGACGCTACAGGAATTTTTGGGTTGGGTCAATCCGTTCGCGAGATATGGGGGTTTGAAGCCAAGAAATGGTTGAGAAGGAAAAAATTTTTCGCAATTCTGCTGCTCCAAACGCTTAACCAGAATGGCCTAGGGAAAAAATACACATACCGCTGTAATCGGGCGAGTTTCTACTTTCAGATGCAATAGGAATTTTTGGGTTAGGTCTATCCGTTCGCGAGATATGGGAGTTTGAAGCCAAGAAATGGTTGAGAAGGCAAGAAATTTTTCGCAATTCTGCTGCTCCAAACGCTTGACCAGAATGGGCTAGGGAAAAAATTCACATACCGTTGTAATCGGGCGAGTTTCTGCTTCCAGACGCTACAGGAATTTTTGGGTTGGGACAATCCGTTCGCGAGATATGGGGGTTTGAAGCCAAGAAATGGTTGAGAAGGAAAAAATTTTTCGCAATTCTGCTGCTCCAAACGCTTAACCAGAATGGCCTAGGGAAAAAATACACATACCGCTGTAATCGGGCGAGGTTCTATTTTCAGATGCAATAGGAATTTTTGGGTTAGGTCAATCCGTTCGCGAGATATGGGAGTTTGAATCTAAGAAATGGTTGAGAAGACAACAAATTTTTCGCAATTCTGCTGCTCCAAACGCTTAACCAGAATGGGCTAGGGAAAAAATACACATACCGTTGTAATCGGGCGAGTTTCTACTTCCAGACGCTACAGGAATTTTTGGGTTAGGTCAATCCGTTCGCGAGATATGGGGGTTTGAAGCCAAGAAATGGTTGAGAAGGCAAGAAATTTTTCGCAATTCTGCTGCTCCAAACGCTTGACCAGAATGGCCTAGGGAAAAAATAAACATACCGTTGTAATCGGGCGAGTTTCTACTTTCAGATGCAATAGGAATTTTTGGGTTAGGTCAATCCGTTCGCGAGATATGGGAGTTTGAAGCCAAGAAATGGATGAGAAGGCAAAAAATTTTTCGCAATTCTGCTGCTCCAAACGCTTAACCAGAATGGCCTAGGGAAAAAATACACTTACCGTTGTAATCGGGCGAGTTTCTACGTCCAGACGCTACAGGAATTTTTGGGTTGGGTCAATCCTTTCGCGAGATATGGGAGTTTGAAGCTAAGAAATGGTTGAGAAGACAACTAATTTTTCGCACTTCTGCTGCTCCAAACGCTTAACCAGAATGGCCTAGGGAAAAAATACACATACCGTTGTAATCGGGCGAGTTTCTACTTTCAGATGCAATAGGAATTTTTGGGTTAGGTCAATCCGTTCGCGAGATATGGGAGTTTGAAGCTAAGAAATGGTTGAGAAGGCAAGAAATTTTTCGCAATTCTGCTGCTCCAAACGCTTGACAAGAATGGGCTAGGGAAAAAATACACATACCGTTGTAATCGGGCGAGTTTCTACTTCCAGACGCTACAGGAATTTTTGGGTTAGGTCAATCCGTTCGCGAGATATGGGGGTTTGAAGCCAAGAAATGGTTGAGAAGGAAAAAATTTATCGCAATTCTGCTGCTGCAAACGCTTAACCAGAATGGCCTAGGGAAAAAATACACATACCGCTGTAATCGGGCGAGTTTCTACTTTCAGATGCAATAGGAATTTTTGGGTTAGGTCTATCCGTTCGCGAGATATGGGAGTTTGAAGCCAAGAAATGGTTGAGAAGGCAAGAAATTTTTCGCAATTCTGCTGCTCCAAACGCTTGACCAGAATGGGCTAGGGAAAAAATTCACATACCGTTGTAATCGGGCGAGTTTCTGCTTCCAGACGCTACAGGAATTTTTGGGTTGGGTCAATCCGTTCGCGAGATATGGGGGTTTGAAGCCAAGAAATGGTTGAGAAGGAAAAAATTTTTCGCAATTCTGCTGCTCCAAACGCTTAACCAGAATGGCCTAGGGAAAAAATACACATACCGCTGTAATCGGGCGAGGTTCTATTTTCATATGCAATAGGAATTTTTGGGTTAGGTCAATCCGTTCGCGAGATATGGGAGTTTGAAACCAAGAAATGGTTGAGAAGGCAAAAAATTTTTCGCAATTCTGCTGCTCCAAACGCTTAACCAGAATGGCCTAGGGAAAAAATACACATACCGTTGTAATCGGGCGAGTTTCTACTTTCAGATGCAATAGGAATTTTTGGGTTAGGTCAATCCGTTCGCGAGATATGGGAGTTTGAAGCCAAGAAATGGATGAGAAGGCAAAAAATTTTTCGCAATTCTGCTGCTCCAAACGCTTAACCAGAATGGCCTAGGGAAAAAATACACTTACCGTTGTAATCGGGCGAGTTTCTACGTCCAGACGCTACAGGAATTTTTGGGTTGGGTCAATCCTTTCGCGAGATATGGGAGCTTGAAGCTAAGAAATGGTTGAGAAGACAACAAATTTTTCGCACTTCTGCTGCTCCAAACGCTTAACCAGAATGGCCTAGGGAAAAAATACGCATACCGTTGTAATCGGGCGAGTTTCTACTTTCAGATGCAATAGGAATTTTTGGGTTAGGTCAATCCGTTCGCGAGATATGGGAGTTTGAAGCTAAGAAATGGTAGAGAAGGCAACAAATTTTTCGCAATTCTGCTGCTCCAAACGCTTAACCAGAATGGCCTAGGGACAAAATACACATACCGTTGTAATCGGGCGAGTTTCTACTTTCAGATGCAATAGGAATTTTTGGGTTAGGTCAATCCGTTCGCGAGATATGGGAGTTTGAAGCTAAGAAATGGTTGAGAAGACAACAAATTTTTCGCAATTCTGCTGCTCCAAACGCTTGACCAGAACGGGCTAGGGAAAAAATACACATACCGTTGAAATCGGGCGAGTTTCTACTTTCAGATGCAATAGGAATTTTTGGGTTAGGTCAATCCGTTCGCGAGATATGGGAGTTTGAAGCCAAGAAATGGATGAGAAGGCAAAAAATTTTTCGCAATTCTGCTGCTCCAAACGCTTAACCAGAATGGCCTAGGGAAAAAATACACATACCGCTGTAATCGGGCGAGTTTCTACTTTCAGATGCAATAGGAATTTTTGGGTTAGGTCAATCCGTTCGCGAGATATGGGAGTTTGAAGATAAGAAATGGTTGAGAAGACAACAAATTTTTCGCAATTCTGCTGCTCCAAACGCTTAACCAGAATGGCCTAGGGAAAAAATACACATACCGTTGTAATCGGGCGAGTTTCTACTTTCAGATGCAATAGGAATTTTTGGGTTAGGTCAATCCGTTCGCGAGATATGGGAGTTTGAAGCCAAGAAATGGATGAGAAGGCAAAAAATTTTTCGCAATTCTGCTGCTCCAAACGCTTAACCAGAATGGCCTAGGGAAAAAATACACTTACCGTTGTAATCGGGCGAGTTTCTACGTCCAGACGCTACAGGAATTTTTGGGTTGGGTCAATCCTTTCGCGAGATATGGGAGTTTGAAGCTAAGAAATGGTTGAGAAGACAACTAATTTTTCGCACTTCTGCTGCTCCAAACGCTTAACCAGAATGGCCTAGGGAAAAAATACACATACCGTTGTAATCGGGCGAGTTTCTACTTTCAGATGCAATAGGAATTTTTGGGTTAGGTCAATCCGTTCGCGAGATATGGGAGTTTGAAGCTAAGAAATGGTTGAGAAGGCAAGAAATTTTTCGCAATTCTGCTGCTCCAAACGCTTGACAAGAATGGGCTAGGGAAAAAATACACATACCGTTGTAATCGGGCGAGTTTCTACTTCCAGACGCTACAGGAATTTTTGGGTTAGGTCAATCCGTTCGCGAGATATGGGGGTTTGAAGCCAAGAAATGGTTGAGAAGGAAAAAATTTTTCGCAATTCTGCTGCTGCAAACGCTTAACCAGAATGGCCTAGGGAAAAAATACACATACCGCTGTAATCGGGCGAGTTTCTACTTTCAGATGCAATAGGAATTTTTGGGTTAGGTCTATCCGTTCGCGAGATATGGGAGTTTGAAGCCAAGAAATGGTTGAGAAGGCAAGAAATTTTTCGCAATTCTGCTGCTCCAAACGCTTGACCAGAATGGGCTAGGGAAAAAATTCACATACCGTTGTAATCGGGCGAGTTTCTGCTTCCAGACGCTACAGGAATTTTTGGGTTGGGTCAATCCGTTCGCGAGATATGGGGGTTTGAAGCCAAGAAATGGTTGAGAAGGAAAAAATTTTTCGCAATTCTGCTGCTCCAAACGCTTAACCAGAATGGCCTAGGGAAAAAATACACATACCGCTGTAATCGGGCGAGGTTCTATTTTCATATGCAATAGGAATTTTTGGGTTAGGTCAATCCGTTCGCGAGATATGGGAGTTTGAAACCAAGAAATGGTTGAGAAGGCAAAAAATTTTTCGCAATTCTGCTGCTCCAAACGCTTAACCAGAATGGCCTAGGGAAAAAATACACATACCGTTGTAATCGGGCGAGTTTCTACTTTCAGATGCAATAGGAATTTTTGGGTTAGGTCAATCCGTTCGCGAGATATGGGAGTTTGAAACCAAGAAATGGTTGAGAAGGCAAAAAATTTTTCGCAATTCTGCTGCTCCAAACGCTTAACCAGAATGGCCTAGGGAAAAAATACACATACCGCTGTAATCGGGCGATGTTCTATTTTCATATGCAATAGGAATTTTTGGGTTAGGTCAATCCGTTCGCGAGATATGGGAGTTTGAAACCAAGAAATGGTTGAGAAGGCAAAAAATTTTTCGCAATTCTGCTGCTCCAAACGCTTAACCAGAATGGCCTAGGGAAAAAATACACATACCGTTGTAATCGGGCGAGTTTCTACTTTCAGATGCAATAGGAATTTTTGGGTTAGGTCAATCCGTTCGCGAGATATGGGAGTTTGAAGCCAAGAAATGGATGAGAAGGCAAAAAATTTTTCGCAATTCTGCTGCTCCAAACGCTTAACCAGAATGGCCTAGGGAAAAAATACACTTACCGTTGTAATCGGGCGAGTTTCTACGTCCAGACGCTACAGGAATTTTTGGGTTGGGTCAATCCTTTCGCGAGATATGGGAGCTTGAAGCTAAGAAATGGTTGAGAAGACAACAAATTTTTCGCACTTCTGCTGCTCCAAACGCTTAACCAGAATGGCCTAGGGAAAAAATACGCATACCGTTGTAATCGGGCGAGTTTCTACTTTCAGATGCAATAGGAATTTTTGGGTTAGGTCAATCCGTTCGCGAGATATGGGAGTTTGAAGCTAAGAAATGGTAGAGAAGGCAACAAATTTTTCGCAATTCTGCTGCTCCAAACGCTTAACCAGAATGGCCTAGGGACAAAATACACATACCGTTGTAATCGGGCGAGTTTCTACTTTCAGATGCAATAGGAATTTTTGGGTTAGGTCAATCCGTTCGCGAGATATGGGAGTTTGAAGCTAAGAAATGGTTGAGAAGACAACAAATTTTTCGCAATTCTGCTGCTCCAAACGCTTGACCAGAACGGGCTAGGGAAAAAATACACATACCGTTGTAATCGGGCGAGTTTCTACTTTCAGACGCAACAGGTATTTTTGGGTTAGGTAAATCCGTTCGCGAGATATGGGAGTTTGAAGCCAAGAAATGGTTGAGAAGGCAAAAAATTTTTCGCATTTCTGCTGCTCCAAACGCTTAACCAGAATGGCCTAGGGAAAAAATACACACACCGTTGAAATCGGGCGAGTTTCTACTTTCAGATGCAATAGGAATTTTTGGGTTAGGTCAATCCGTTCGCGAGATATGGGAGTTTGAAGCCAAGAAATGGATGAGAAGGCAAAAAATTTTTCGCAATTCTGCTGCTCCAAACGCTTAACCAGAATGGCCTAGGGAAAAAATACACATACCGCTGTAATCGGGCGAGTTTCTACTTTCAGATGCAATAGGAATTTTTGGGTTAGGTCAATCCGTTCGCGAGATATGGGAGTTTGAAGATAAGAAATGGTTGAGAAGACAACAAATTTTTCGCAATTCTGCTGCTCCAAACGCTTAACCAGAATGGCCTAGGGAAAAAATACACATACCGTTGTAATCGGGCGAGTTTCTACTTTCAGATGCAATAGGAATTTTTGGGTTAGGTCAATCCGTTCGCGAGATATGGGAGTTTGAAGCCAAGAAATGGATGAGAAGGCAAAAAATTTTTCGCAATTCTGCTGCTCCAAACGCTTAACCAGAATGGCCTAGGGAAAAAATACACTTACCGTTGTAATCGGGCGAGTTTCTACGTCCAGACGCTACAGGAATTTTTGGGTTGGGTCAATCCTTTCGCGAGATATGGGAGTTTGAAGCTAAGAAATGGTTGAGAAGACAACTAATTTTTCGCACTTCTGCTGCTCCAAACGCTTAACCAGAATGGCCTAGGGAAAAAATACACATACCGTTGTAATCGGGCGAGTTTCTACTTTCAGATGCAATAGGAATTTTTGGGTTAGGTCAATCCGTTCGCGAGATATGGGAGTTTGAAGCTAAGAAATGGTTGAGAAGGCAAGAAATTTTTCGCAATTCTGCTGCTCCAAACGCTTGACAAGAATGGGCTAGGGAAAAAATACACATACCGTTGTAATCGGGCGAGTTTCTACTTCCAGACGCTACAGGAATTTTTGGGTTAGGTCAATCCGTTCGCGAGATATGGGGGTTTGAAGCCAAGAAATGGTTGAGAAGGAAAAAATTTTTCGCAATTCTGCTGCTGCAAACGCTTAACCAGAATGGCCTAGGGAAAAAATACACATACCGCTGTAATCGGGCGAGTTTCTACTTTCAGATGCAATAGGAATTTTTGGGTTAGGTCTATCCGTTCGCGAGATATGGGAGTTTGAAGCCAAGAAATGGTTGAGAAGGCAAGAAATTTTTCGCAATTCTGCTGCTCCAAACGCTTGACCAGAATGGGCTAGGGAAAAAATTCACATACCGTTGTAATCGGGCGAGTTTCTGCTTCCAGACGCTACAGGAATTTTTGGGTTGGGTCAATCCGTTCGCGAGATATGGGGGTTTGAAGCCAAGAAATGGTTGAGAAGGAAAAAATTTTTCGCAATTCTGCTGCTCCAAACGCTTAACCAGAATGGCCTAGGGAAAAAATACACATACCGCTGTAATCGGGCGAGGTTCTGTTTTCAGATGCAATAGGAATTTTTGGGTTAGGTCAATCCGTTCGCGAGATATGGGAGTTTGAATCTAAGAAATGGTTGAGAAGACAACAAATTTTTCGCAATTCTGCTGCTCCAAACGCTTAACCAGAATGGGCTAGGGAAAAAATACACATACCGTTGTAATCGGGCGAGTTTCTACTTCCAGACGCTACAGGAATTTTTGGGTTAGGTCAATCCGTTCGCGAGATATGGGGGTTTGAAGCCAAGAAATGGTTGAGAAGGCAAGAAATTTTTCGCAATTCTGCTGCTCCAAACGCTTGACCAGAATGGCCTAGGGAAAAAATAAACATACCGTTGTAATCGGGCGAGTTTCTACTTTCAGATGCAATAGGAATTTTTGGGTTAGGTCAATCCGTTCGCGAGATATGGGAGTTTGAAGCCAAGAAATGGATGAGAAGGCAAAAAATTTTTCGCAATTCTGCTGCTCCAAACGCTTAAACAGAATGGCCTAGGGAAAAAATACACTTACCGTTGTAATCGGGCGAGTTTCTACGTCCAGACGCTACAGGAATTTTTGGGTTGGGTCAATCCTTTCGCGAGATATGGGAGTTTGAAGCTAAGAAATGGTTGAGAAGACAACTAATTTTTCGCACTTCTGCTGCTCCAAACGCTTAACCAGAATGGCCTAGGGAAAAAATACACATACCGTTGTAATCGGGCGAGTTTCTACTTTCAGATGCAATAGGAATTTTTGGGTTAGATCAATCCGTTCGCGAGATATGGGAGTTTGAAGCTAAGAAATGGTTGAGAAGGCAAGAAATTTTTCGCAATTCTGCTGCTCCAAACGCTTGACAAGAATGGGCTAGGGAAAAAATACACATACCGTTGTAATCGGGCGAGTTTCTACTTCCAGACGCTACAGGAATTTTTTGGGTTAGGTCAATCCGTTCGCGAGATATGGGGGTTTGAAGCCAAGAAATGGTTGAGAAGGAAAAAATTTTTCGCAATTCTGCTGCTGCAAACGCTTAACCAGAATGGCCTAGGGAAAAAATACACATACCGCTGTAATCGGGCGAGTTTCTACTTTCAGATGCAATAGGAATTTTTGGGTTAGGTCTATCCGTTCGCGAGATATGGGAGTTTGAAGCCAAGAAATGGTTGAGAAGGCAAGAAATTTTTCGCAATTCTGCTGCTCCAAACGCTTGACCAGAATGGGCTAGGGAAAAAATTCACATACCGTTGTAATCGGGCGAGTTTCTGCTTCCAGACGCTACAGGAATTTTTGGGTTGGGTCAATCCGTTCGCGAGATATGGGGGTTTGAAGCCAAGAAATGGTTGAGAAGGAAAAAATTTTTCGCAATTCTGCTGCTCCAAACGCTTAACCAGAATGGCCTAGGGAAAAAATACACATACCGCTGTAATCGGGCGAGGTTCTATTTTCAGATGCAATAGGAATTTTTGGGTTAGGTCAATCCGTTCGCGAGATATGGGAGTTTGAATCTAAGAAATGGTTGAGAAGACAACAAATTTTTCGCAATTCTGCTGCTCCAAACGCTTAACCAGAATGGGCTAGGGAAAAAATACACATACCGTTGTAATCGGGCGAGTTTCTACTTCCAGACGCTACAGGAATTTTTGGGTTAGGTCAATCCGTTCGCGAGATATGGGGGTTTGAAGCCAAGAAATGGTTGAGAAGGCAAGAAATTTTTCGCAATTCTGCTGCTCCAAACGCTTGACCAGAATGGCCTAGGGAAAAAATAAACATACCGTTGTAATCGGGCGAGTTTCTACTTTCAGATGCAATAGGAATTTTTGGGTTAGGTCAATCCGTTCGCGAGATATGGGAGTTTGAAGCCAAGAAATGGATGAGAAGGCAAAAAATTTTTCGCAATTCTGCTGCTCCAAACGCTTAAACAGAATGGCCTAGGGAAAAAATACACTTACCGTTGTAATCGGGCGAGTTTCTACGTCCAGACGCTACAGGAATTTTTGGGTTGGGTCAATCCTTTCGCGAGATATGGGAGTTTGAAGCTAAGAAATGGTTGAGAAGACAACTAATTTTTCGCACTTCTGCTGCTCCAAACGCTTAACCAGAATGGCCTAGGGAAAAAATACACATACCGTTGTAATCGGGCGAGTTTCTACTTTCAGATGCAATAGGAATTTTTGGGTTAGATCAATCCGTTCGCGAGATATGGGAGTTTGAAGCTAAGAAATGGTTGAGAAGGCAAGAAATTTTTCGCAATTCTGCTGCTCCAAACGCTTGACAAGAATGGGCTAGGGAAAAAATACACATACCGTTGTAATCGGGCGAGTTTCTACTTCCAGACGCTACAGGAATTTTTTGGGTTAGGTCAATCCGTTCGCGAGATATGGGGGTTTGAAGCCAAGAAATGGTTGAGAAGGAAAAAATTTTTCGCAATTCTGCTGCTGCAAACGCTTAACCAGAATGGCCTAGGGAAAAAATACACATACCGCTGTAATCGGGCGAGTTTCTACTTTCAGATGCAATAGGAATTTTTGGGTTAGGTCTATCCGTTCGCGAGATATGGGAGTTTGAAGCCAAGAAATGGTTGAGAAGGCAAGAAATTTTTCGCAATTCTGCTGCTCCAAACGCTTGACCAGAATGGGCTAGGGAAAAAATTCACATACCGTTGTAATCGGGCGAGTTTCTGCTTCCAGACGCTACAGGAATTTTTGGGTTGGGTCAATCCGTTCGCGAGATATGGGGGTTTGAAGCCAAGAAATGGTTGAGAAGGAAAAAATTTTTCGCAATTCTGCTGCTCCAAACGCTTAACCAGAATGGCCTAGGGAAAAAATACACATACCGCTGTAATCGGGCGAGGTTCTATTTTCAGATGCAATAGGAATTTTTGGGTTAGGTCAATCCGTTCGCGAGATATGGGAGTTTGAAACCAAGAAATGGTTGAGAAGGCAAAAAATTTTTCGCAATTCTGCTGCTCCAAACGCTTAACCAGAATGGCCTAGGGAAAAAATACACATACCGTTGTAATCGGGCGAGTTTCTACTTTCAGATGCAATAGGAATTTTTGGGTTAGGTCAATCCGTTCGCGAGATATGGGAGTTTGAAGCCAAGAAATGGATGAGAAGGCAAAAAATTTTTCGCAATTCTGCTGCTCCAAACGCTTAACCAGAATGGCCTAGGGAAAAAATACACTTACCGTTGTAATCGGGCGAGTTTCTACGTCCAGACGCTACAGGAATTTTTGGGTTGGGTCAATCCTTTCGCGAGATATGGGAGCTTGAAGCTAAGAAATGGTTGAGAAGACAACAAATTTTTCGCACTTCTGCTGCTCCAAACGCTTAACCAGAATGGCCTAGGGAAAAAATACGCATACCGTTGTAATCGGGCGAGTTTCTACTTTCAGATGCAATAGGAATTTTTGGGTTAGGTCAATCCGTTCGCGAGATATGGGAGTTTGAAGCTAAGAAATGGTAGAGAAGGCAACAAATTTTTCGCAATTCTGCTGCTCCAAACGCTTAACCAGAATGGCCTAGGGACAAAATACACATACCGTTGTAATCGGGCGAGTTTCTACTTTCAGATGCAATAGGAATTTTTGGGTTAGGTCAATCCGTTCGCGAGATATGGGAGTTTGAAGCTAAGAAATGGTTGAGAAGACAACAAATTTTTCGCAATTCTGCTGCTCCAAACGCTTGACCAGAACGGGCTAGGGAAAAAATACACATACCGTTGTAATCGGGCGAGTTTCTACTTTCAGACGCAACAGGTATTTTTGGGTTAGGTCAATCCGTTCGAGAGATATGGGAGTTTGAAGCCAAGAAATGGTTGAGAAGGCAAAAAATTATTCGCATTTCTGCTGCTCCAAATGCTTAACCAGAATGGCCTAGGGAAAAAATACACATACCGTTGAAATCGGGCGAGTTTCTACTTTCTGATGCAATAGGAATTTTTGGGTTAGGTCAATCCGTTCGTGAGATATGGGAGTTTGAAGCCAAGGCATGGTTGAGAAGGCAAAAAATATTTCGCAATTCTGCTGCTCCAAACGCTTAACCAGAATGGCCTAGGGAAAAAATAAACATACCGTTGTAATCGGGCGAGTTTCTACTTTCAGATGCAATAGGAATTTTTGGGTTAGGTCTATCCGTTCGCGAGATATGGGAGTTTGAAGCTAAGAAATGGATGAGAAGGCAAAAAATTTTTCGCAATTCTGCTGCTCCAAACGCTTAACCAGAATGGCCTAGGGAAAAAATACACTTACCCTTGTAATCGGGCGAGTTTCTACGTCCAGACGCTACAGGAATTTTTGGGTTGGGTCAATCCTTTCGCGAGATATGGGAGTTTGAAGCTAAGAAATGGTTGAGAAGACAACAAATTTTTCGCATTTCTGCTGCTCCAAACGCTTAACCAGAATGGCCTAGGGAAAAAATACACATACCGTTGTAATCGGGCGAGTTTCTACTTTCAGATGCAATAGGAATTTTTGGGTTAGGTCAATCCGTTCGCGAGATATGGGAGTTTGAAGCTAAGAAATGGTAGAGAAGGCAACAAATTTTTCGCAATTCTGCTGCTCCAAACGCTTAACCAGAATGGCCTAGGGACAAAATACACATACCGTTGTAATCGGGCGAGTTTCTACTTTCAGATGCAATAGGAATTTTTGGGTTAGGTCAATCCGTTCGCGAGATATGGGAGTTTGAAGCTAAGAAATGGTTGAGAAGACAACAAATTTTTCGCAATTCTGCTGCTCCAAACGCTTGACCAGTACGGGCTAGGGAAAAAATACACATACCGTTGTAATCGGGCGAGTTTCTACTTTCAGACGCAACAGGTATTTTTGGGTTAGGTCAATCCGTTCGAGAGATATGGGAGTTTGAAGCCAAGAAATGGTTGAGAAGGCAAAAAATTATTCGCATTTCTGCTGCTCCAAACGCTTAACCAGAATGGCCTAGGGAAAAAATACACTTACCGTTGAAATCGGGCGAGTTTCTACTTTCCGATGCAATAGGAATTTTTGGGTTAGGTCAATCCGTTCGTGAGATATGGGAGTTTGAAGCCAAGGCATGGTTGAGAAGGCAAAAAATATTTCGCAATTCTGCTGCTCCAAACGCTTAACCAGAATGGCCTAGGGAAAAAATAAACATACCGTTGTAATCGGGCGAGTTTCTACTTTCAGATGCAATAGGAATTTTTGGGTTAGGTCTATCCGTTCGCGAGATATGGGAGTTTGAAGCTAAGAAATGGATGAGAAGGCAAAAAATTTTTCGCAATTCTGCTGCTCCAAACGCTTAACCAGAATGGCCTAGGGAAAAAATACACTTACCCTTGTAATCGGGCGAGTTTCTACGTCCAGACGCTACAGGAATTTTTGGGTTGGGTCAATCCTTTCGCGAGATATGGGAGTTTGAAGCTAAGAAATGGTTGAGAAGACAACAAATTTTTCGCATTTCTGCTGCTCCAAACGCTTAACCAGAATGGCCTAGGGAAAAAATACACATACCGTTGTAATCGGGCGAGTTTCTACTTTCAGATGCAATAGGAATTTTTGGGTTAGGTCAATCCGTTCGCGAGATATGGGAGTTTGAAGCTAAGAAATGGTAGAGAAGGCAACAAATTTTTCGCAATTCTGCTGCTCCAAACGCTTAACCAGAATGGCCTAGGGACAAAATACACATACCGTTGTAATCGGGCGAGTTTCTACTTTCAGATGCAATAGGAATTTTTGGGTTAGGTCAATCCGTTCGCGAGATATGGGAGTTTGAAGCTAAGAAATGGTTGAGAAGACAACAAATTTTTCGCAATTCTGCTGCTCCAAACGCTTGACCAGTACGGGCTAGGGAAAAAATACACATACCGTTGTAATCGGGCGAGTTTCTACTTTCAGACGCAACAGGTATTTTTGGGTTAGGTCAATCCGTTCGAGAGATATGGGAGTTTGAAGCCAAGAAATGGTTGAGAAGGCAAAAAATTATTCGCATTTCTGCTGCTCCAAACGCTTAACCAGAATGGCCTAGGGAAAAAATACACTTACCGTTGAAATCGGGCGAGTTTCTACTTTCCGATGCAATAGGAATTTTTGGGTTAGGTCAATCCGTTCGTGAGATATGGGAGTTTGAAGCCAAGGCATGGTTGAGAAGGCAAAAAATATTTCGCAATTCTGCTGCTCCAAACGCTTAACCAGAATGGCCTAGGGAAAAAATAAACATACCGTTGTAATCGGGCGAGTTTCTACTTTCAGATGCAATAGGAATTTTTGGGTTAGGTCTATCCGTTCGCGAGATATGGGAGTTTGAAGCTAAGAAATGGATGAGAAGGCAAAAAATTTTTCGCAATTCTGCTGCTCCAAACGCTTAACCAGAATGGCCTAGGGAAAAAATACACTTACCCTTGTAATCGGGCGAGTTTCTACGTCCAGACGCTACAGGAATTTTTGGGTTGGGTCAATCCGTTCGCGAGATATGGGAGTTTGAAGCTAAGAAATGGTTGAGAAGGCAAGAAATTTTTCGCAATTCTGCTGCTCCAAACGCTTGACAAGAATGGGCTAGGGAAAAAATACACATACCGTTGTAATCGGGCGAGTTTCTACGTCCAGACGCTACAGGAATTTTTGGGTTAGGTCAATCCGTTCGCGAGATATGGGAGTTTGAAGCTAAGAAATGGTAGAGAAGGCAACAAATTTTTCGCAATTCTGCTGCTCCAAACGCTTAACCAGAATGGCCTAGGGACAAAATGCACATACCGTTGTAATCGGGCGAGTTTCTACTTTCAGATGCAATAGGAATTTTTGGGTTAGGTCAATCCGTTCGCGAGATATGGGAGTTTGAAGCTAAGAAATGGTTGAGAAGACAACAAATTTTTCGCAATTCTGCTGCTCCAAACGCTTGACCAGTACGGGCTAGGGAAAAAATACACATACCGTTGTAATCGGGCGAGTTTCTACTTTCAGACGCAACAGGTATTTTTGGGTTAGGTCAATCCGTTCGAGAGATATGGGAGTTTGAAGCCAAGAAATGGTTGAGAAGGCAAAAAATTATTCGCATTTCTGCTGCTCCAAACGCTTAACCAGAATGGCCTAGAGAAAAAATACACTTACCGTTGAAATCGGGCGAGTTTCTACTTTCCGATGCAATAGGAATTTTTGGGTTAGGTCAATCCGTTCGTGAGATATGGGAGTTTGAAGCCAAGGCATGGTTGAGAAGGCAAAAAATATTTCGCAATTCTGCTGCTCCAAACGCTTAACCAGAATGGCCTAGGGAAAAAATAAACATACCGTTGTAATCGGGCGAGTTTCTTCTTTCAGATGCAATAGGAATTTTTGGGTTAGGTCAATCCGTTCGCGAGATATGGGAGTTTGAAGCTAAGAAATGGATGAGAAGGCAAAAAATTTTTCGCAATTCTGCTGCTCCAAACGCTTAACCAGAATGGCCTAGGGAAAAAATACACTTACCCTTGTAATCGGGCGAGTTTCTACGTCCAGACGCTACAGGAATTTTTGGGTTGGGTCAATCCTTTCGCGAGATATGGGAGTTTGAAGCTAAGAAATGGTTGAGAAGACAACTAATTTTTCGCACTTCTGCTGCTCCAAACGCTTAACCAGAATGGCCTAGGGAAAAAATACACATACCGTTGTAATCGGGCGAGTTTCTACTTTCAGATGCAATAGGAATTTTTGGGTTAGATCAATCCGTTCGCGAGATATGGGAGTTTGAAGCTAAGAAATGGTTGAGAAGGCAAGAAATTTTTCGCAATTCTGCTGCTCCAAACGCTTGACAAGAATGGGCTAGGGAAAAAATACACATACCGTTGTAATCGGGCGAGTTTCTACTTCCAGACGCTACAGGAATTTTTTGGGTTAGGTCAATCCGTTCGCGAGATATGGGGGTTTGAAGCCAAGAAATGGTTGAGAAGGAAAAAATTTTTCGCAATTCTGCTGCTGCAAACGCTTAACCAGAATGGCCTAGGGAAAAAATACACATACCGCTGTAATCGGGCGAGTTTCTACTTTCAGATGCAATAGGAATTTTTGGGTTAGGTCTATCCGTTCGCGAGATATGGGAGTTTGAAGCCAAGAAATGGTTGAGAAGGCAAGAAATTTTTCGCAATTCTGCTGCTCCAAACGCTTGACCAGAATGGGCTAGGGAAAAAATTCACATACCGTTGTAATCGGGCGAGTTTCTGCTTCCAGACGCTACAGGAATTTTTGGGTTGGGTCAATCCGTTCGCGAGATATGGGGGTTTGAAGCCAAGAAATGGTTGAGAAGGAAAAAATTTTTCGCAATTCTGCTGCTCCAAACGCTTAACCAGAATGGCCTAGGGAAAAAATACACATACCGCTGTAATCGGGCGAGGTTCTATTTTCAGATGCAATAGGAATTTTTGGGTTAGGTCAATCCGTTCGCGAGATATGGGAGTTTGAAACCAAGAAATGGTTGAGAAGGCAAAAAATTTTTCGCAATTCTGCTGCTCCAAACGCTTAACCAGAATGGCCTAGGGAAAAAATACACATACCGTTGTAATCGGGCGAGTTTCTACTTTCAGATGCAATAGGAATTTTTGGGTTAGGTCAATCCGTTCGCGAGATATGGGAGTTTGAAGCCAAGAAATGGATGAGAAGGCAAAAAATTTTTCGCAATTCTGCTGCTCCAAACGCTTAACCAGAATGGCCTAGGGAAAAAATACACTTACCGTTGTAATCGGGCGAGTTTCTACGTCCAGACGCTACAGGAATTTTTGGGTTGGGTCAATCCTTTCGCGAGATATGGGAGCTTGAAGCTAAGAAATGGTTGAGAAGACAACAAATTTTTCGCACTTCTGCTGCTCCAAACGCTTAACCAGAATGGCCTAGGGAAAAAATACGCATACCGTTGTAATCGGGCGAGTTTCTACTTTCAGATGCAATAGGAATTTTTGGGTTAGGTCAATCCGTTCGCGAGATATGGGAGTTTGAAGCTAAGAAATGGTAGAGAAGGCAACAAATTTTTCGCAATTCTGCTGCTCCAAACGCTTAACCAGAATGGCCTAGGGACAAAATACACATACCGTTGTAATCGGGCGAGTTTCTACTTTCAGATGCAATAGGAATTTTTGGGTTAGGTCAATCCGTTCGCGAGATATGGGAGTTTGAAGCTAAGAAATGGTTGAGAAGACAACAAATTTTTCGCAATTCTGCTGCTCCAAACGCTTGACCAGAACGGGCTAGGGAAAAAATACACATACCGTTGTAATCGGGCGAGTTTCTACTTTCAGACGCAACAGGTATTTTTGGGTTAGGTCAATCCGTTCGAGAGATATGGGAGTTTGAAGCCAAGAAATGGTTGAGAAGGCAAAAAATTATTCGCATTTCTGCTGCTCCAAACGCTTAACCAGAATGGCCTA
Organism: Ptiloglossa arizonensis; assembly: GCF_051014685.1. Taxonomy (NCBI): domain Eukaryota; kingdom Metazoa; phylum Arthropoda; class Insecta; order Hymenoptera; family Colletidae; genus Ptiloglossa; species Ptiloglossa arizonensis. The sequence continues at coordinate 436,314 of NW_027478684.1, read as the reverse complement.
GGGAAAAAATACACTTACCGTTGAAATCGGGCGAGTTTCTACTTTCCGATGCAATAGGAATTTTTGGGTTAGGTCAATCCGTTCGTGAGATATGGGAGTTTGAAGCCAAGGCATGGTTGAGAAGGCAAAAAATATTTCGCAATTCTGCTGCTCCAAACGCTTAACCAGAATGGCCTAGGGAAAAAATAAACATACCGTTGTAATCGGGCGAGTTTCTACTTTCAGATGCAATAGGAATTTTTGGGTTAGGTCTATCCGTTCGCGAGATATGGGAGTTTGAAGCTAAGAAATGGATGAGAAGGCAAAAAATTTTTCGCAATTCTGCTGCTCCAAACGCTTAACCAGAATGGCCTAGGGAAAAAATACACTTACCCTTGTAATCGGGCGAGTTTCTACGTCCAGACGCTACAGGAATTTTTGGGTTGGGTCAATCCTTTCGCGAGATATGGGAGTTTGAAGCTAAGAAATGGTTGAGAAGACAACAAATTTTTCGCATTTCTGCTGCTCCAAACGCTTAACCAGAATGGCCTAGGGAAAAAATACACATACCGTTGTAATCGGGCGAGTTTCTACTTTCAGATGCAATAGGAATTTTTGGGTTAGGTCAATCCGTTCGCGAGATATGGGAGTTTGAAGCTAAGAAATGGTAGAGAAGGCAACAAATTTTTCGCAATTCTGCTGCTCCAAACGCTTAACCAGAATGGCCTAGGGACAAAATACACATACCGTTGTAATCGGGCGAGTTTCTACTTTCAGATGCAATAGGAATTTTTGGGTTAGGTCAATCCGTTCGCGAGATATGGGAGTTTGAAGCTAAGAAATGGTTGAGAAGACAACAAATTTTTCGCAATTCTGCTGCTCCAAACGCTTGACCAGTACGGGCTAGGGAAAAAATACACATACCGTTGTAATCGGGCGAGTTTCTACTTTCAGACGCAACAGGTATTTTTGGGTTAGGTCAATCCGTTCGAGAGATATGGGAGTTTGAAGCCAAGAAATGGTTGAGAAGGCAAAAAATTATTCGCATTTCTGCTGCTCCAAACGCTTAACCAGAATGGCCTAGGGAAAAAATACACTTACCGTTGAAATCGGGCGAGTTTCTACTTTCCGATGCAATAGGAATTTTTGGGTTAGGTCAATCCGTTCGTGAGATATGGGAGTTTGAAGCCAAGGCATGGTTGAGAAGGCAAAAAATATTTCGCAATTCTGCTGCTCCAAACGCTTAACCAGAATGGCCTAGGGAAAAAATAAACATACCGTTGTAATCGGGCGAGTTTCTACTTTCAGATGCAATAGGAATTTTTGGGTTAGGTCAATCCGTTCGCGAGATATGGGAGTTTGAAGCTAAGAAATGGATGAGAAGGCAAAAAATTTTTCGCAATTCTGCTGCTCCAAACGCTTAACCAGAATGGCCTAGGGAAAAAATACACTTACCCTTGTAATCGGGCGAGTTTCTACGTCCAGACGCTACAGGAATTTTTGGGTTGGGTCAATCCTTTCGCGAGATATGGGAGTTTGAAGCTAAGAAATGGTTGAGAAGACAACAAATTTTTCGCATTTCTGCTGCTCCAAACGCTTAACCAGAATGGCCTAGGGAAAAAATACACATACCGTTGTAATCGGGCGAGTTTCTACTTTCAGATGCAATAGGAATTTTTGGGTTAGGTCAATCCGTTCGCGAGATATGGGAGTTTGAAGCTAAGAAATGGTAGAGAAGGCAACAAATTTTTCGCAATTCTGCTGCTCCAAACGCTTAACCAGAATGGCCTAGGGACAAAATACACATACCGTTGTAATCGGGCGAGTTTCTACTTTCAGATGCAATAGGAATTTTTGGGTTAGGTCAATCCGTTCGCGAGATATGGGAGTTTGAAGCTAAGAAATGGTTGAGAAGACAACAAGTTTTTCGCAATTCTGCTGCTCCAAACGCTTGACCAGAACGGGCTAGGGAAAAAATACACATACCGTTGTAATCGGGCGAGTTTCTACTTTCAGACGCAACAGGTATTTTTGGGTTAGGTCAATCCGTTCGCGAGATATGGGAGTTTGAAGCCAAGAAATGGTTGAGAAGGCAAAAAATTATTCGCATTTCGGCTGCTCCAAACGCTTAACCAGAATGGCCTAGGGAAAAAATACACATACCGTTGAAATCGGGCGAGTTTCTACTTTCAGATGCAATAGGAATTTTTGGGTTAGGTCAATCCGTTCGTGAGATATGGGAGTTTGAAGCCAAGGCATGGTTGAGAAGGCAAAAAATATTTCGCAATTCTGCTGCTCCAAACGCTTAACCAGAATGGCCTAGGGAAAAAATAAACATACCGTTGTAATCGGGCGAGTTTCTACTTTCAGATGCAATAGGAATTTTTGGGTTAGGTCAATCCGTTCGCGAGATATGGGAGTTTGAAGCTAAGAAATGGTTGAGAAGACAACAAATTTTTCGCAATTCTGCTGCTCCAAACGCTTGACCAGAATGGGCTAGGGAAAAAATACATATACCGTTCTAATCGGGCGAGTTTCTACTTCCAGACGCTACAGAAATTTTTGGGTTAGGTCAATCCGTTCGCGAGATATGGGAGTTTGAAGCCAAGAAATGGTTGAGAAGGATAAAAAATTTTTCGCAATTCTGCTTCTCCAAACGCTTGACCAGAATGGGCTAGGGAAAAAATACATATACCGTTCTAATCGGGCGAGTTTCTACTTTCAGATGCAATAGGAATTTTTCGGTTAGGTCAATCCGTTCGCGAGATATGGGAGTTTGAAGCTAAGGAATGGTTGAGAAGACAACAAATTTTTCGCAATTCTGCTGCTCCAAACGCTTAACCAGAATGGCCTAGGGAAAAAATACACATACCGTTGTAATCGGGCGAGTTTCTACTTTCGGACGCAATAGGAATTTTTGGGTTAGGTCAATCCGTTCGCGAGATATGGGAGTTTGAAGATAAGAAATGGTTGAGAAGACAACAAATTTTTCGCAATTCTGCTGCTCCAAACGCTTGACCAGAATGGGCTAGGGAAAAAATAAACATACCGTTGTAATCGGGCGAGTTTCTACTTCCAGACGCTACAGGAATTTTTGGGTTAGGTCAATCCGTTCGCGAGATATGGGGGTTTGAAACCAAGAAATGGTTGAGAAGGAAAAAATTTTTCGCAATTCTGCTGCTCCAAACGCTTAACCAGAATGGCCTAGGGAAAAAACACACATACCGCTGTAATCGGGCGAGGTTCTATTTTGAGATGCAATAGGAATTTTTGGGTTAGGTCAATCCGTTCGCGAGATATGGGAGTTTGAATCTAAGAAATGGTTGAGAAGACAACAAATTTTTCGCAATTCTGCTGCTCCAAACGCTTGACAAGAGTGGGCTAGGGAAAAAATACACATACCGTTGTAATCGGGCGAGTTTCTACTTCCAGACACTACAGGAATTTTTGGGTTAGGTCATTCCGTTCGCGAGATATGGGGGTTTGAAGCCAAGAAATGGTTGAGAAGGAAAAAATTTTTCGCAATTCTGCTGCTGCAAACGCTTAACCAGAATGGCCTAGGGAAAAAATACACATACCGCTGTAATCGGGCGAGTTTCTACTTTCAAATGCAATAGGAATTTTTGGGTTAGGTCTATCCGTTCGCGAGATATGGGAGTTTGAAGCCAAGAAATGGTTGAGAAGGCAAGAAATTTTTCGCAATTCTGCTGCTCCAAACGCTTGACCAGAATGGGCTAGGGAAAAAATTCACATACCGTTGTAATCGGGCGAGTTTCTACTTCCAGACAGTAGAGGAATTTTTGGGTTGGGTCAATCCGTTCGCGAGATATGGGGGTTTGAAGCCAAGAAATGGTTGAGAAGGAAAAAATTTTTCGCAATTCTGCTGCTCCAAACGCTTAACCAGAATGGCCTAGGGAAAAAATACACATACCGCTGTAATCGGGCGAGGTTCTATTTTCAGATGCAATAGGAATTTTTGGGTTAGGTCAATCCGTTCGCGAGATATGGGAGTTTGAAACCAAGAAATGGTTGAGAAGGCAAAAAATTTTTCGCAATTCTGCTGCTCCAAACGCTTAACCAGAATGGCCTAGGGAAAAAATACACATACCGTTGTAATCGGGCGAGTTTCTACTTTCAGATGCAATAGGAATTTTTGGGTTAGGTCAATCCGTTCGCGAGATATGGGAGTTTGAAGCCAAGAAATGGATGAGAAAGCAAAAAATTTTTCGCAATTCTGCTGCTCCAAACGCTTAACCAGAATGGCCTAGGGAAAAAATACACATACCGCTGTAATCGGGCGAGTTTCTACTTTCAGATGCAATAGGAATTTTTGGGTTAGGTCTATCCGTTCGCGAGATATGGGAGTTTGAAGCCAAGAAATGGTTGAGAAGGCAAGAAATTTTTCGCAATTCTGCTGCTCCATACGCTTGACCAGAATGGGCTAGGGAAAAAATAAACATACCGTTGTAATCCGGCGAGTTTCTACTTCCAGACGCTACAGGAATTTTTGGGTTAGGTCAATCCGTTCGCGAGATATGGGGGTTTGAAGCCAAGAAATGGTTGAGAAGGAAAAAATTTTTAGCAATTCTGCTGCTCCAAACGCTTAACCAGAACGGCCTAGGGAAAAAATACACATACCGCTGTAATCGGGCGAGGTTCTATTTTCAGATGCAATAGGAATTTTTGGGTTAGGTCAATCCGTTCGCGAGATATGGGAGTTTGAAGCCAAGAAATGGTTGAGAAGGCAAAAAATTTTTCGCAATTCTGCTGCTCCAAATGCTTAACCAGAATGGCCTAGGGAAAAAATACACATACCGTTGTAATCGGGCGAGTTTCTACTTTCAGATGCAATAGGAATTTTTGGGTTAGGTCAATCCGTTCGCGAGATATGGGAGTTTGAAGCCAAGAAATGGATGAGAAGGCAAAAAATTTTTCGCAATTCTGCTGCTCCAAACGCTTAACCAGAATGGCCTAGGGAAAAAATACACTTACCGTTGTAATCGGGCGAGTTTCTACGTCCAGACGCTACAGGAATTTTTGGGTTGGGTCAATCCTTTCGCGAGATATGGGAGTTTGAAGCTAAGAAATGGTTGAGAAGACAACAAATTTTTCGCACTTCTGCTGCTCCAAACGCTTAACCAGAATGGCCTAGGGAAAAAATACGCATACCGTTGTAATCGGGCGAGTTTCTACTTTCAGATGCAATAGGAATTTTTGGGTTAGGTCAATCCGTTCGCGAGATATGGGAGTTTGAAGCTAAGAAATGGTAGAGAAGGCAACAAATTTTTCGCAATTCTGCTGCTCCAAACGCTTAACCAGAATGGCCTAGGGACAAAATACACATACCGTTGTAATCGGGCGAGTTTCTACTTTCAGATGCAATAGGAATTTTTGGGTTAGGTCAATCCGTTCGCGAGATATGGGAGTTTGAAGCTAAGAAATGGTTGAGAAGACAACAAATTTTTCGCAATTCTGCTGCTCCAAACGCTTGACCAGAACGGGCTAGGGAAAAAATACACATACCGTTGTAATCGGGCGAGTTTCTACTTTCAGACGCAACAGGTATTTTTGGGTTAGGTCAATCCGTTCGAGAGATATGGGAGTTTGAAGCCAAGAAATGGTTGAGAAGGCAAAAAATTATTCGCATTTCTGCTGCTCCAAACGCTTAACCAGAATGGCCTAGGGAAAAAATACACATACCGTTGAAATCGGGCGAGTTTCTACTTTCCGATGCAATAGGAATTTTTGGGTTAGGTCAATCCGTTCGTGAGATATGGGAGTTTGAAGCCAAGGCATGGTTGAGAAGGCAAAAAATATTTCGCAATTCTGCTGCTCCAAACGCTTAACCAGAATGGCTTAGGGAAAAATAAACATACCGTTGTAATCGGGCGAGTTTCTACTTTCAGATGCAATAGGAATTTTTGGGTTAGGTCAATCCGTTCGCGAGATATGGCAGTTTGAAGCTAAGAAATGGTTGAGAAGACAACAAATTTTTCGCAATTCTGCTGCTCCAAACGCTTGACCAGAATGGGCTAGGGAAAAAATACATATACCGTTCTAATCGGGCGAGTTTCTACTTCCAGACGCTACAGGAATTTTTAGGTTAGGTCAATCCGTTCGCGAGATATGGGAGTTTGAAGCCAAGAAATGGTTGAGGAGGATAAAAAATTTTTCGCAATTCTGCTTCTCCAAACGCTTAACCAGAATGGCCTAGGGAAAAAATACACATACCGTTGTAATCGGGCGAGTTTCTACTTGAGACGCAACTGGAATTTTTGGCTTAGGTCAATCCGTTCGCGAGATATGGGAGTTTGAAACCAAGAAATGAATGAGAAGGCAAAAAATTTTTCGCAATTCTGCTGCTCCAAACGCTTAACCAGAATGGCCTAGGGAGAAAATACACATACCGTTGTAATCGGGCGAGTTTCTACTTTCAGATGCAATAGGAATTTTGGGTTAGGTCAATCCGTTTCGCGAGATATGGGAGTTTGAAGCCAAGAAATGGATGAGAAGGCAAAAAATTTTTCGCAATTCTGCTGCTCCAAACGCTTAACCAGAATGGCCTAGGGAAAAAATACACTTACCGTTGTAATCGGGCGAGTTTCTACGTCCAGACGCTACAGGAATTTTTGGGTTGGGTCAATCCGTTCGCGAGATATGGGAGTTTGAAGCTAAGAAATGGTTGAGAAGGCAAGAAATTTTTCGCAATTCTGCTGCTCCAAACGCTTGACAAGAATGGGCTAGGGAAAAAATACACATACCGTTGTAATCGGGCGAGTTTCTACGTCCAGACGCTACAGGAATTTTTGGGTTGGGTCAATCCGTTCGCGAGATATGGGAGTTTGAAGCTAAGAAATGGTTGAGAAGGCAAGAATTTTTCGCAATTCTGCTGCTCCAAACGCTTGACCAGAATGGGCTAGGGAAAAAATACATATACCGTTCTAATCGGGCGAGTTTCTACTTCCAGACGCTACAGGAATTTTTAGGTTAGGTCAATCCGTTCGCGAGATATGGGAGTTTGAAGCCAAGAAATGGTTGAGGAGGATAAAAAATTTTTCGCAATTCTGCTTCTCCAAACGCTTAACCAGAATGGCCTAGGGAAAAAATACACATACCGTTGTAATCGGGCGAGTTTCTACGTCCAGACGCTACAGGAATTTTTGGGTTGGGTCAATTCTTTCGCGAGATATGGGAGTTTGAAGCCAAGAAATGGTTGAGAAGGCAAGAAATTTTTCGCAATTCTGCTGCTCCATACGCTTGACCAGAATGGGCTAGGGAAAAAATAAACATACCGTTGTAATCCGGCGAGTTTCTACTTCCAGACGCTACAGGAATTTTTGGGTTAGGTCAATCCGTTCGCGAGATATGGGGGTTTGAAGCCAAGAAATGGTTGAGAAGGAAAAAATTTTTAGCAATTCTGCTGCTCCAAACGCTTAACCAGAACGGCCTAGGGAAAAAATACACATACCGCTGTAATCGGGCGAGGTTCTATTTTCAGATGCAATAGGAATTTTTGGGTTAGGTCAATCCGTTCGCGAGATATGGGAGTTTGAAGCCAAGAAATGGTTGAGAAGGCAAAAAATTTTTCGCAATTCTGCTGCTCCAAATGCTTAACCAGAATGGCCTAGGGAAAAAATACACATACCGTTGTAATCGGGCGAGTTTCTACTTTCAGATGCAATAGGAATTTTTGGGTTGGGTCAATCCGTTCGCGAGATATGGGAGTTTGAAGCCAAGAAATGGATGAGAAGGCAAAAAATTTTTCGCAATTCTGCTGCTCCAAACGCTTAACCAGAATGGCCTAGGGAAAAAATACACTTACCGTTGTAATCGGGCGAGTTTCTACGTCCAGACGCTACAGGAATTTTTGGGTTGGGTCAATCCTTTCGCGAGATATGGGAGTTTGAAGCTAAGAAATGGTTGAGAAGACAACAAATTTTTCGCACTTCTGCTGCTCCAAACGCTTAACCAGAATGGCCTAGGGAAAAAATACGCATACCGTTGTAATCGGGCGAGTTTCTACTTTCTGATGCAATAGGAATTTTGGGTTAGGTCAATCCGTTCGCGAGATATGGGAGTTTGAAGCTAAGAAATGGTAGAGAAGGCAACAAATTTTTCGCAATTCTGCTGCTCCAAACGCTTAACCAGAATGGCCTAGGGACAAAATACACATACCGTTGTAATCGGGCGAGTTTCTACTTTCAGATGCAATAGGAATTTTTGGGTTAGGTCAATCCGTTCGCGAGATATGGGAGTTTGAAGCTAAGAAATGGTTGAGAAGACAACAAATTTTTCGCAATTCTGCTGCTCCAAACGCTTGACCAGAACGGGCTAGGGAAAAAATACACATACCGTTGTAATCGGGCGAGTTTCTACTTTCAGACGCAACAGGTATTTTTGGGTTAGGTCAATCCGTTCGAGAGATATGGGAGTTTGAAGCCAAGAAATGGTTGAGAAGGCAAAAAATTATTCGCATTTCTGCTGCTCCAAACGCTTAACCAGAATGGCCTAGGGAAAAAAATACACATACCGTTGAAATCGGGCGAGTTTCTACTTTCCGATGCAATAGGAATTTTTGGGTTAGGTCAATCCGTTCGTGAGATATGGGAGTTTGAAGCCAAGGCATGGTTGAGAAGGCAAAAAATATTTCGCAATTCTGCTGCTCCAAACGCTTAACCAGAATGGCCTAGGGAAAAATAACATACCGTTGTAATCGGGCGAGTTTCTACTTTCAGATGCAATAGGAATTTTTGGGTTAGGTCAATCCGTTCGCGAGATATGGGAGTTTGAAGCTAAGAAATGGTTGAGAAGACAACAAATTTTTCGCAATTCTGCTGCTCCAAACGCTTGACCAGAATGGGCTAGGGAAAAAATACATATACCGTTCTAATCGGGCGAGTTTCTACTTCCAGACGCTACAGGAATTTTTAGGTTAGGTCAATCCGTTCGCGAGATATGGGAGTTTGAAGCCAAGAAATGGTTGAGGAGGATAAAAAATTTTTCGCAATTCTGCTTCTCCAAACGCTTAACCAGAATGGCCTAGGGAGAAAATACACATACCGTTGTAATCGGGCGAGTTTCTACTTTCAGATGCAATAGGAATTTTTGGGTTAGGTCAATCCGTTCGCGAGATATGGGAGTTTGAAGCCAAGAAATGGATGAGAAGGCAAAAAATTTTTCGCAATTCTGCTGCTCCAAACGCTTAACCAGAATGGCCTAGGGAAAAAATACACTTACCGTTGTAATCGGGCGAGTTTCTACGTCCAGACGCTACAGGAATTTTTGGGTTGGGTCAATCCGTTCGCGAGATATGGGAGTTTGAAGCTAAGAAATGGTTGAGAAGGCAAGAAATTTTTCGCAATTCTGCTGCTCCAAACGCTTGACAAGAATGGGCTAGGGAAAAAATACACATACCGTTGTAATCGGGCGAGTTTCTACGTCCAGACGCTACAGGAATTTTTGGGTTGGGTCAATCCGTTCGCGAGATATGGGAGTTTGAAGCTAAGAAATGGTTGAGAAGGCAAGAAATTTTTCGCAATTCTGCTGCTCCAAACGCTTGACCAGAATGGGCTAGGGAAAAAATACATATACCGTTCTAATCGGGCGAGTTTCTACTTCCAGACGCTACAGGAATTTTTGGGTTGGGTCAATTCTTTCGCGAGATATGGGAGTTTGAAGCTAAGAAATGGTTGAGATGACAACAAATTTTTCGCATTTCTGCTGCTCCAAACGCTTAACCAGAATGGCCTAGGGAAAAAATACACATACCGTTGTAATCGGGCGAGTTTCTACTTTCAGATGCAATAGGAATTTTTGGGTTAGGTCAATCCGTTCGCGAGATATGGGAGTTTGAAGCTAAGAAATGGTTGAGAAGACAACAAGTTTTTCGCAATTCTGCTGCTCCAAACGCTTGACCAGAACGGGCTAGGGAAAAAATACACATACCGTTGTAATCGGGCGAGTTTCTACTTTCAGATGCAATAGGAATTTTTGGGTTAGGTCAATCCGTTCGCGAGATATGGGAGTTTGAATCTAAGAAATGGTTGAGAAGGCAAAAAATTATTCGCATTTCAGCTGCTCCAAACGCTTAACCAGAATGGCCTAGGGAAAAAATACACATACCGTTGTAATCGGGCGAGTTTCTACGTCCAGACGCTACAGGAATTTTTGGGTTGGGTCAATCCGTTCGCGAGATATGGGAGTTTGAAGCTAAGAAATGGTTGAGAAGACAACAAATTTTTCGCAATTCTGCTGCTCCAAACGCTTGACCAGAATGGGCTAGGGAAAAAATACATATACCGTTCTAATCGGGCGAGTTTCTACTTCCAGACGCTACAGGAATTTTTGGGTTGGGTCAATTCTTTCGCGAGATATGGGAGTTTGAAGCTAAGAAATGGTTGAGATGACAACAAATTTTTCGCATTTCTGCTGCTCCAAACGCTTAACCAGAATGGCCTAGGGAAAAAATACACATACCGTTGTAATCGGGCGAGTTTCTACTTTCAGATGCAATAGGAATTTTTGGGTTAGGTCAATCCGTTCGCGAGATATGGGAGTTTGAAGCTAAGAAATGGTTGAGAAGACAACAAGTTTTTCGCAATTCTGCTGCTCCAAACGCTTGACCAGAACGGGCTAGGGAAAAAATACACATACCGTTGTAATCGGGCGAGTTTCTACTTTCAGATGCAATAGGAATTTTTGGGTTAGGTCAATCCGTTCGCGAGATATGGGAGTTTGAATCTAAGAAATGGTTGAGAAGGCAAAAAATTATTCGCATTTCAGCTGCTCCAAACGCTTAACCAGAATGGCCTAGGGAAAAATAAACATACCGTTGTAATCGGGCGAGTTTCTACTTTCAGATGCAATAGGAATTTTTGGGTTAGGTCAATCCGTTCGCGAGATATGGGAGTTTGAAGCTAAGAAATGGTTGAGAAGACAACAAATTTTTCGCAATTCTGCTGCTCCAAACGCTTGACCAGAATGGGCTAGGGAAAAAATACATATACCGTTCTAATCGGGCGAGTTTCTACTTCCAGACGCTACAGGAATTTTTAGGTTAGGTCAATCCGTTCGCGAGATATGGGAGTTTGAAGCCAAGAAATGGTTGAGGAGGATAAAAAATTTTTCGCAATTCTGCTTCTCCAAACGCTTAACCAGAATGGCCTAGGGAGAAAATACACATACCGTTGTAATCGGGCGAGTTTCTACTTTCAGATGCAATAGGAATTTTTGGGTTAGGTCAATCCGTTCGCGAGATATGGGAGTTTGAAGCCAAGAAATGGATGAGAAGGTAAAAAATTTTTCGCAATTCTGCTGCTCCAAACGCTTAACCAGAATGGCCTAGGGAAAAAATACACTTACCGTTGTAATCGGGCGAGTTTCTACGTCCAGACGCTACAGGAATTTTTGGGTTGGGTCAATCCGTTCGCGAGATATGGGAGTTTGAAGCTAAGAAATGGTTGAGAAGGCAAGAAATTTTTCGCAATTCTGCTGCTCCAAACGCTTGACAAGAATGGGCTAGGGAAAAAATACACATACCGTTGTAATCGGGCGAGTTTCTACGTCCAGACGCTACAGGAATTTTTGGGTTGGGTCAATCCGTTCGCGAGATATGGGAGTTTGAAGCTAAGAAATGGTTGAGAAGGCAAGAAATTTTTCGCAATTCTGCTGCTCCAAACGCTTGACCAGAATGGGCTAGGGAAAAAATACATATACCGTTCTAATCGGGCGAGTTTCTACTTCCAGACGCTACAGGAATTTTTGGGTTGGGTCAATTCTTTCGCGAGATATGGGAGTTTGAAGCTAAGAAATGGTTGAGATGACAACAAATTTTTCGCATTTCTGCTGCTCCAAACGCTTAACCAGAATGGCCTAGGGAAAAAATACACATACCGTTGTAATCGGGCGAGTTTCTACTTTCAGATGCAATAGGAATTTTTGGGTTAGGTCAATCCGTTCGCGAGATATGGGAGTTTGAAGCTAAGAAATGGTTGAGAAGACAACAAGTTTTTCGCAATTCTGCTGCTCCAAACGCTTGACCAGAACGGGCTAGGGAAAAAATACACATACCGTTGTAATCGGGCGAGTTTCTACTTTCAGATGCAATAGGAATTTTTGGGTTAGGTCAATCCGTTCGCGAGATATGGGAGTTTGAATCTAAGAAATGGTTGAGAAGGCAAAAAATTATTCGCATTTCAGCTGCTCCAAACGCTTAACCAGAATGGCCTAGGGAAAAAATACACATACCGTTGAAATCGGGCGAGTTTCTGCTTTCAGATGCAGTAGGAATTTTTGGGTTAGGTCAATCCGTTCGCGAGATATGGGAGTTTGAAGCTAAGGAATGGTTGAGAAGACAACAAATTTTTCGCAATTCTGCTGCTCCAAACGCTTAACCAGAATGGCCTAGGGAAAAAATACACATACCGTTGTAATCGGGCGAGTTTCTACTTTCGGACGCAACAGGTATTTTTGGGTTAGGTAAATCCGTTCGCGAGATATGGGAGTTTGAAGCCAAGAAATGGTTGAGAAGGCAAAAAATTTTTCGCACTTCTGCTGCTCCAAACGCTTAACCAGAATGGCCTAGGGAAAAAATACACATACCGTTGAAATCGGGCGAGTTTCTACTTTCAGATGCAATAGGAATTTTTGGGTTAGGTCAATCCGTTCGCGAGATATGGGAGTTTGAAGCCAAGAAATGGATGAGAAGGCAAAAAATTTTTCGCAATTCTGCTGCTCCAAACGCTTGACCAGAATGGGCTAGGGAAAAAATAAACATACCGTTGTAATCGGTAGAGTTTCTACTTCCAGACGCTACAGGAATTTTTGGGTTAGGTCAATCCGTTCGCGAGATATGGGGGTTTGAAGCCAAGAAATGGTTGAGAAGGAAAAAATTTTTCGCAATTCTGCTGCTCCAAACGCATAACCAGAATGGCCTAGGGAAAAAATACACACACCGCTGTAATCGGGCGAGGTTCTATTTTCAGATGCAATAGGAATTTTTGGGTTAGGTCAATCCGTTCGCGAGATATGGGAGTTTGAATCTAAGAAATGGTTGAGAAGACAACAAATTTTTCGCAATTCTGCTGCTCCAAACGCTTAACCAGAATGGCCTAGGGAAAAAATACACATGCCGTTGTAATCGGGCGAGTTTCTACTTTCAGACGCAACAGGAATTTTTGGCTTAGGTCAATCCGTTCGCGAGATATGGGAGTTTGAAGCCAAGAAATGGTAGAGAAGGATAAAAAATTTTTCGCAATTCTGCTTCTCCAAACGCTTAACCAGAATGGCCAAGGGAAAAAAAATACATACCGCTGTAATCGGGCGAGTTTCTACTTTCAGATGCAATAGGAATTTTTCGGTTAGGTCAATCCGTTCGCGAGATATGGGAGTTTGAAGCCAAGAAATGGATGAGAAGGCAAAAAATTTTTCGCAATTCTGCTACTCCAAACGCTTGACCAGAATGGGCTAGGGAAAAAATACACATACCGTTGTAATCGGGCGAGTTTCTACTTTCAGACGCAACAGGTATTTTTGGGTTAGGTCAATCCGTTCGCGAGATATGGGAGTTTGAAGCCAAGAAATGGTTGAGAAGGCAAAAAATTTTTCGCATTTCTGCTGCTCCAAACGCTTAACCAGAATGGCCTAGGGAAAAAATACACATGCCGTTGTAATCGGGCGAGTTTCTACTTTCAGACGCAACAGGAATTTTTGGCTTAGGTCAATCCGTTCGCGAGATATGGGAGTTTGAAGCCAAGAAATGGATGAGAAGGCAAAAAATTTTTCGCAATTCTGCTGCTCCAAACGCTTAACCAGAATGGCCTAGGGAAAAAATACACATACCGCTGTAATCGGGCGAGTTTCTACTTTCAGATGCAATAGGAATTTTTGGGTTAGGTCTATCCGTTCGCGAGATATGGGAGTTTGAAGCCAAGAAATGGTTGAGAAGGCAAGAAATTTTTCGCAATTCTGCTGCTCCAAACGCTTGACCAGAATGGGCTAGGGAAAAAATAAACATACCGTTGTAATCGGGCGAGTTTCTACTTCCAGACGCTACAGGAATTTTTGGGTTAGGTCAATCCGTTCGCGAGATATGGGGGTTTGAAGCCAAGGAATGGTTGAGAAGGAAAAAATTTTTCGCAATTCTGCTGCTCCAAACGCTTAACCAGAATGGCCTAGGGAAAAAATACACATACCGCTGTAATCGGGCGAGGTTCTATTTTGAGATGCAATAGGAATTTTTGGGTTAGGTCAATCCGTTCGCGAGATATGGGAGTTTGAATCTAAGAAATGGTTGAGAAGACAACAAATTTTTCGCAATTCTGCTGCTCCAAACGCTTAACCAGAATGGGCTAGGGAAAAAATACACATGCCGTTGTAATCGGGCGAGTTTCTACTTTCAGACGCAACAGGAATTTTTGGCTTAGGTCAATCCGTTCGCGAGATATGGGAGTTTGAAGCCAAGAAATGGTTGAGAAGGATAAAAAATTTTTCGCAATTCTGCTTCTCCAAACGCTTAACCAGAATGGCCAAGGGAAAAAAAATACATACCGCTGTAATCGGGCGAGTTTCTACTTTCAGATGCAATAGGAATTTTTCGGTTAGGTCAATCCGTTCGCGAGATATGGGAGTTTGAAGCTAAGAAATGGTTGAGAAGACAACAAATTTTTCGCAATTCTGCTGCTCCAAACGCTTAACCAGAATGGCCTAGGGAAAAAATACACATACCGTTGTAATCGGGCGAGTTTCTACTTTCAGATGCAATAGGAATTTTTGGGTTAGGTCAATCCGTTCGCGAGATATGGGAGTTTGAAGCCAAGAAATGGATGAGAAGGCAAAAAATTTTTCGCAATTCTGCTGCTCCAAACGCTTAACCAGAATGGCCTAGGGAAAAAATACACATACCGCTGTAATCGGGCGAGGTTCTATTTTCAGATGCAATAGGAATTTTTGGGTTAGGTCAATCCGTTCGCGAGATATGGGAGTTTGAAGCCAAGAAATGGTTGAGAAGGCAAAAAATTTTCGCAATTCTGCTGCTCCAAAC
Source organism: Ptiloglossa arizonensis (assembly GCF_051014685.1). Lineage (NCBI taxonomy): Eukaryota > Metazoa > Arthropoda > Insecta > Hymenoptera > Colletidae > Ptiloglossa > Ptiloglossa arizonensis. Next base: position 421,295 of record NW_027478684.1, on the reverse strand, counting down.
GCTTAACCAGAATGGCCTAGGGAAAAAATACACATACCGTTGTAATCGGGCGAGTTTCTACTTTCAGATGCAATAGGAATTTTTGGGTTAGGTCAATCCGTTCGCGAGATATGGGAGTTTGAAGCCAAGAAATGGATGAGAAGGCAAAAAATTTTTCGCAATTCTGCGGCTCCAAACGCTTTACCAGAATGGCCTAGGGAAAAAATACACATACCGTTCTAATCGGGCGAGTTTCTACTTTCAGATGCAATAGGAATTTTTGGGTTATGTCAATCCGTTCGCGAGATATGGGAGTTTGAAGCCAAGAAATGGTTGAGAAGGCAACAAATTTTTCGCAATTCTGCTACTCCAAACGCTTGACCAGAATGGGCTAGGGAAAAAATACACATACCGTTGTAATCGGGCGAGTTTCTACTTTCAGACGCAACAGGTATTTTTGGGTTAGGTCAATCCGTTCGCGAGATATGGGAGTTTGAAGCCAAGAAATGGTTGAGAAGGCAAAAAATTTTTCGCATTTCTGCTGCTCCAAACGCTTAACCAGAATGGCCTAGGGAAAAAATACACATGCCGTTGTAATCGGGCGAGTTTCTACTTTCAGATGCAATAGGAATTTTTGGGTTAGGTCAATCCGTTCGCGAGATATGGGAGTTTGAAGCCAAGAAATGGATGAGAAGGCAAAAAATTTTTCGCAATTCTGCGGCTCCAAACGCTTAACCAGAATGGCCTAGGGAAAAAATACACATACCGTTCTAATCGGGCGAGTTTCTAATTTCAGATGCAATAGGAATTTTTGGGTTATGTCAATCCGTTCGCGAGATATGGGAGTTTGAAGCCAAGAAATGGTTGAGAAGGCAACAAATTTTTCGCAATTCTGCTACTCCAAACGCTTGACCAGCATGGGCTAGGGAAAAAATACACATACCGTTGTAATCGGGCGAGTTTCTACTTTCAGATGCAATAGGAATTTTTGGGTTAGGTCTATCCGTTCGCGAGATATGGGAGTTTGAAGCCAAGAAATGGTTGAGAAGGCAAGAAATTTTTCGCAATTCTGCTGCTCCAAACGCTTGACCAGAATGGGCTAAGGAAAAAATAAACATACCGTTGTAATCGGGCGAGTTTCTACTTCCAGACGCTACAGGAATTTTTGGGTTAGGTCAATCCGTTCGCGAGATATGGGGGTTTGAAGCCAAGAAATGGTTGAGAAGTAAAAAATTTTTCGCAATTCTGCTGCTCCAAACGCTTAACCAGAATGGCCTAGGGAAAAAATACACATACCGCTGTAATCGGGCGAGGTTCTATTTTGAGATGCAATAGGAATTTTTGGGTTAGGTCAATCCGTTCGCGAGATATGGGAGTTTGAATCTAAGAAATGGTTGAGAAGACAACAAGTTTTTCGCAATTCTGCTGCTCCAAACGCTTAACCAGAATGGGCTAGGGAAAAAATACACATACCGTTGTAATCGGGCGAGTTTCTACTTCCAGACGCTACAGGAATTTTTGGGTTAGGTCAATCCGTTCGCGAGATATGGGGGTTTGAAGCCAAGAAATGGTTGAGAAGAAAAAATTTTTCGCAATTCTGCTGCTCCAAACGCTTAACCAGAATGGCCTAGGGAAAAAATACACGTGCCGTTGTAATCGGGCGAGTTTCTACTTTCAGACGCAACAGGAATTTTTGGCTTAGGTCAATCCGTTCGCGAGATATGGGAGTTTGAATACAAGAAATGGTTGAGAAGGCAACAAATTTTTCGCAATTCTGCTACTCCAAACGCTTGACCAGAATGGGCTAGGGAAAAAATACACATACCGTTGTAATCGGGCGAGTTTCTACTTTCAGACGCAACAGGTATTTTTGGCTTATGTCAATCCGTTCGCGAGATATGGCAGTTTGAAGCCAAGAAATGGATGAGAAGGCAAAAAATTTTTCGCAATTCTGCTGCTCCAAACGCTTAACCAGAATGACCTAGGGAAAAAATACACATACCGATGTAATCGGGCAAGTTTCTACTTTCAGATGCAATAGGAATTTTTGGGTTAGGACTATCCGTTCGCGAGATATGGGAGTTTGAAGCCAAGAAATGGTTGAGAAGGCAAGAAATTTTTCGCAATTCTGCTGCTCCAAACGCTTGACCAGAATGGGCTAGGGAAAAAATACACATACCGTTGTAATCGGGCGAGTTTCTACTTCCAGACGCTACAGGAATTTTTGGGTCAGGTCAATCCGTTCGCGAGATATGGGGGTTTGAAGCCAAGAAATGGTTGAGAAGGAAAAAATTTGTCGCAATTCTGCTGCTGCAAACGCTTAACCAGAATGGCCTAGGGAAAAAATACACACACCGCTGTAATCGGGCGAGTTTCTACTTTCAGATGCAATAGGAATTTTTGGGTTAGGTCTATCCGTTCGCGAGATATGGGAGTTTGAAGCCAAGAAATGGTTGAGAAGGCAAGAAATTTTTCGCAATTCTGCTGCTCCAAACGCTTGACCAGAATGGGCTAGGGAAAAAATACACATACCGTTGTAATCGGGCGAGTTTCTACTTCCAGACGCTACAGGAATTTTTGGGTTAGGTCAATCCGTTCGCGAGATATGGCGGTTTGGAGCCAAGAAATGGTTGAGAAGGAAAAAATTTTTCGAAATTCTGCTGCTCCAAACGCTTAACCAGAATGGCCTAGGGAAAAAATACACATACCGCTGTAATCGGGCGAGGTTCTATTTTCAGATGCAATAGGAATTTTTGGGTTAGGTCAATCCGTTCGCGAGATATGGGAGTTTGAAGCCAAGAAATGGTTGAGAAGGCAAAAAATTTTTCGCAATTCTGCTGCTCCAAACGCTTAACCAGAATGGCCTAGGGAAAAAATACACATACCGTTGTAATCGGGCGAGTTTCTACTTTCAGATGCAATAGGAATTTTTGGGTTAGGTCAATCCGTTCGCGAGATATGGGAGTTTGAAGCCAAGAAATGGATGAGAAGGCTAAAAATTTTTCGCAATTCTGCTGCTCCAAACGCTTAACCAGAATGGCCTAGGGAAAAAATACACATACCGCTGTAATCGGGCGAGTTTCTACTTTCAGATGCAATAGGAATTTTTGGGTTAGGTCTATCCGTTCGCAGGATATGGGAGTTTGAAGCCAAGAAATGGTTGAGAAGGCAAGAAATTTTTCGCAATTCTGCTGCTCCAAACGCTTGACCAGAATGGGCTAGGGAAAAAATAAACATACGGTTGTAATCGGGCGAGTTTCTACTTTCAGATGCAACAGGAATTTTTGAGTTAGGTCAATCCGTTCGCGAGATATGGGAGTTTGAAGCCAAGGAATGGTTGAGGAGGCAAATAATTTTTCGCAATTCTGCTGCTCCAAACGCTTAACCAGAATGGCCTACGGAAAAAATACACATACCGCTGTAATCGGGCGAGGTTCTATTTTCAGATGCAATAGGAATTTTTGGGTTAGGTCAATCCGTTCGCGAGATATGGGAGTTTGAAGCCAAGAAATGGTTGAGAAGGCAAAAAATTTTTCGCAATTCTGCTGCTCCAAACGCTTAACCAGAATGGCCTAGGGAAAAAATACACATACCGTTGTAATCGGGCGAGTTTCTACTTTCAGATGCAATAGGAATTTTTGGGTTAGGTCAATCCGTTCGCGAGATATGGGAGTTTGAAGCCAAGAAATGGATGAGAAGGCAAAAAATTTTTCGCAATTCTGCTGCTCCAAACGCTTAACCAGAATGGCCTAGGGAAAAAATACACTTACCGTTGTAATCGGGCGAGTTTCTACGTCCAGACGCTACAGGAATTTTTGGGTTGGGTCAATCCTTTCGCGAGATATGGGAGTTTGAAGCTAAGAAATGGTTGAGAAGACAACAAATTTTTCGCACTTCTGCTGCTCCAAACGCTTAACCAGAATGGCCTAGGGAAAAAATACACATACCGTTGTAATCGGGCGAGTTTCTACTTTCAGATGCAATAGGAATTTTTGGGTTAGGTCAATCCGTTCGCGAGATATGGGAGTTTGAAGCCAAGAAATGGTTGAGAAGGCAAAAAATTTTTCGCAATTCTGCTGCTCCAAACGCTTAACCAGAATGGCCTAGGGAAAAAATACACATACCGTTGTAATCGGGCGAGTTTCTACTTTCAGATGCAATAGGAATTTTTGGGTTAGGTCAATCCGTTCGCGCGATATGGGAGTTTGAAGCCAAGAAATGGATGAGAAGGCAAAAAATTTTTCGCAATTCTGCGGCTCCAAACGCTTAACCAGAATGGCCTAGGGAAAAAATACACATACCGTTCTAATCGGGCGAGTTTCTACTTTCAGATGCAATAGGAATTTTTGGGTTAGGTCAATCCGTTCGCGAGATATGGGAGTTTGAATACAAGAAATGGTTGAGAAGGCAACAAATTTTTCGCAATTCTGCTACTCCAAACGCTTGACCAGAATGGGCTAGGGAAAAAATACACATACCGTTGTAATCGGGCGAGTTTCTACTTTCAGACGCAACAGGTATTTTTGGGTTAGGTCAATCCGTTCGCGAGATATGGGAGTTTGAAGCCAAGAAATGGTTGAGAAGGCAAAAAATTTTTCGCATTTCTGCTGCTCCAAACGCTTAACCAGAATGGCCTAGGGAAAAAATACACATGCCGTTGTAATCGGGCGAGTTTCTACTTTCAGGCGCAACAGGAATTTTTGGCTTATATCAATCCGTTCGCGAGATATGGGAGTTTGAAGCCAAGAAATGGATGAGAAGGCAAAAAATTTTTCGCAATTCTGCTGCTCCAAACGCTTAACCAGAATGACCTAGGGAAAAAATACACATACCGATGTAATCGGGCAAGTTTCTACTTCCAGATGCAATAGGAATTTTTGGGTTAGGTCTATCCGTTCGCGAGATATGGGAGTTTGAAGCCAAGAAATGGTTGAGAAGGCAAGAAATTTTTCGCAATTCTGCTGCTCCAAACGCTTGACCAGAATGGGCTAGGGAAAAAATACACATACCGTTGTAATCGGGCGAGTTTCTACTTCCAGACGCTACAGGAATTTTTGGGTTAGGTCAATCCGTTCGCGAGATATGGGGGTTTGAAGCCAAGAAATGGTTGAGAAGGAAAAAATTTTTCGCAATTCTGCTGCTGCAAACGCTTAACCAGAATGGCCTAGGGAAAAAATACACATACCGCTGTAATCGGGCGCGTTTCTACTTTCAGATGCAATAGGAATTTTTGGGTTAGGTCTATCCGTTCGCGAGATATGGGAGTTTGAAGCCAAGAAATGGTTGAGAAGGCAAGAAATTTTTCGCAATTCTGCTGTTCCAAACGCTTGACCAGAATGGGCTAGGGAAAAAATACACATACCGTTGTAATCGGGCGAGTTTCTACTTCCAGACGCTACAGGAATTTTTGGGTTAGGTCAATCCGTTCGCGAGATATGGCGGTTTGGAGCCAAGAAATGGTTGAGAAGGAAAAAATTTTTCGCAATTCTGCTGCTCCAAACGCTTAACCAGAATGGCCTACGGAAAAAATACACATACCGCTGTAATCGGGCGAGGTTCTATTTTCAGATGCAATAGGAATTTTTGGGTTAGGTCAATCCGTTCGCGAGATATGGGAGTTTGAAGCCAAGAAATGGTTGAGAAGGCAAAAAATTTTTCGCAATTCTGCTGCTCCAAACGCTTAACCAGAATGGCCTAGGGAAAAAATACACATACCGTTGTAATCGGGCGAGTTTCTACTTTCAGATGCAATAGGAATTTTTGGGTTAGGTCAATCCGTTCGCGAGATATGGGAGTTTGAAGCCAAGAAATGGATGAGAAGGCAAAAAATTTTTCGCAATTCTGCTGCTCCAAACGCTTAACCAGAATGGCCTAGGGAAAAAATACACATACCGCTGTAATCGGGCGAGTTTCTACTTTCAGATGCAATAGGAATTTTTGGGTTAGGTCTATCCGTTCGCAGGATATGGGAGTTTGAAGCCAAGAAATGGTTGAGAAGGCAAGAAATTTTTCGCAATTCTGCTGCTCCAAACGCTTGACCAGAATGGGCTAGGGAAAAAATAAACATACGGTTGTAATCGGGCGAGTTTCTACTTCCAGACGCTACAGGAATTTTTGGGTTAGGTCAATCCGTTCGCGAGATATGGGGGTTTGAAGCCAAGAAATGGTTGAGAAGGAAAAAATTTTTCGCAATTCTGCTGCTCCAAACGCTTAACCAGAATGGCCTACGGAAAAAATACACATACCGCTGTAATCGGGCGAGGTTCTATTTTCAGATGCAATAGGAATTTTTGGGTTAGGTCAATCCGTTCGCGAGATATGGGAGTTTGAAGCCAAGAAATGGTTGAGAAGGCAAAAAATTTTTCGCAATTCTGCTGCTCCAAACGCTTAACCAGAATGGCCTAGGGAAAAAATACACATACCGTTGTAATCGGGCGAGTTTCTACTTTCAGATGCAATAGGAATTTTTGGGTTAGGTCAATCCGTTCGCGAGATATGGGAGTTTGAAGCCAAGAAATGGATGAGAAGGCAAAAAATTTTTCGCAATTCTGCTGCTCCAAACGCTTAACCAGAATGGCCTAGGGAAAAAATACACTTACCGTTGTAATCGGGCGAGTTTCTACGTCCAGACGCTACAGGAATTTTTGGGTTGGGTCAATCCATTCGCGAGATATGGGAGTTTGAAGCTAAGAAATGGTTGAGAAGACAACAAATTTTTCGCACTTCTGCTGCTCCAAACGCTTAACCAGAATGGCCTAGGGAAAAAATACACATACCGTTGTAATCGGGCGAGTTTCTACTTTCAGATGCAATAGGAATTTTTGGGTTAGGTCAATCCGTTCGCGAGATATGGGAGTTTGAAGGTAAGAAATGGTAGAGAAGGCAACAAATTTTTCGCAATTCTGCTGCTCCAAACGCTTAACCAGAATGGCCTAGGGACAAAATACACATACCGCTGTAATCGGGCGAGGTTCTATTTTCAGATGCAATAGGAATTTTTGGGTTAGGTCAATCCGTTCGCGAGATATGGGAGTTTGAAGCCAAGAAATGGTTGAGAAGGCAAAAAATTTTTCGCAATTCTGCTGCTCCAAACGCTTAACCAGAATGGCCTAGGGAAAAAATACACATACCGTTGTAATCGGGCGAGTTTCTACTTTCAGATGCAATAGGAATTTTTGGGTTAGGTCAATCCGTTCGCGAGATATGGGAGTTTGAAGCCAAGAAATGGATGAGAAGGCAAAAAATTTTTCGCAATTCTGCTGCTCCAAACGCTTAACCAGAATGGCCTAGGGAAAAAATACACATACCGCTGTAATCGGGCGAGTTTCTACTTTCAGATGCAATAGGAATTTTTGGGTTAGGTCTATCCGTTCGCAGGATATGGGAGTTTGAAGCCAAGAAATGGTTGAGAAGGCAAGAAATTTTTCGCAATTCTGCTGCTCCAAACGCTTGACCAGAATGGGCTAGGGAAAAAATAAACATACGGTTGTAATCGGGCGAGTTTCTACTTCCAGACGCTACAGGAATTTTTGGGTTAGGTCAATCCGTTCGCGAGATATGGGGGTTTGAAGCCAAGAAATGGTTGAGAAGGAAAAAATTTTTCGCAATTCTGCTGCTCCAAACGCTTAACCAGAATGGCCTACGGAAAAAATACACATACCGCTGTAATCGGGCGAGGTTCTATTTTCAGATGCAATAGGAATTTTTGGGTTAGGTCAATCCGTTCGCGAGATATGGGAGTTTGAAGCCAAGAAATGGTTGAGAAGGCAAAAAATTTTTCGCAATTCTGCTGCTCCAAACGCTTAACCAGAATGGCCTAGGGAAAAAATACACATACCGTTGTAATCGGGCGAGTTTCTACTTTCAGATGCAATAGGAATTTTTGGGTTAGGTCAATCCGTTCGCGAGATATGGGAGTTTGAAGCCAAGAAATGGATGAGAAGGCAAAAAATTTTTCGCAATTCTGCTGCTCCAAACGCTTAACCAGAATGGCCTAGGGAAAAAATACACTTACCGTTGTAATCGGGCGAGTTTCTACGTCCAGACGCTACAGGAATTTTTGGGTTGGGTCAATCCATTCGCGAGATATGGGAGTTTGAAGCTAAGAAATGGTTGAGAAGACAACAAATTTTTCGCACTTCTGCTGCTCCAAACGCTTAACCAGAATGGCCTAGGGAAAAAATACACATACCGTTGTAATCGGGCGAGTTTCTACTTTCAGATGCAATAGGAATTTTTGGGTTAGGTCAATCCGTTCGCGAGATATGGGAGTTTGAAGGTAAGAAATGGTAGAGAAGGCAACAAATTTTTCGCAATTCTGCTGCTCCAAACGCTTAACCAGAATGGCCTAGGGACAAAATACACATACCGTTGTAATCGGGCGAGTTTCTACTTTCAGATGCAATAGGAATTTTTGGGTTAGGTCGATCCGTTCGCGAGATATGGGAGTTTGAAGCTAAGAAATGGTTGAGAAGACAACAAATTTTTCGCAATTCTGCTGCTCCAAACGCTTGACCAGAACGGGCTAGGGAAAAAATACACATACCGTTGTAATCGGGCGAGTTTCTACTTTCAGGCGCAACAGGAATTTTTGGCTTATGTCAATCCGTTCGCGAGATATGGCAGTTTGAAGCCAAGAAATGGATGAGAAGGCAAAAAATTTTTCGCAATTCTGCTGCTCCAAACGCTTAACCAGAATGACCTAGGGAAAAAATACACATACCGATGTAATCGGGCAAGTTTCTACTTTCAGATGCAATAGGAATTTTTGGGTTAGGTCTATCCGTTCGCGAGATATGGGAGTTTGAATCCAAGAAATGGTTGAGAAGGCAAGAAATTTTTCGCAATTCTGCTGCTCCAAACGCTTGACCAGAATGGGCTAGGGAAAAAATACACATACCGTTGTAATCGGGCGAGTTTCTACTTCCAGACGCTACAGGAATTTTTGGGTTAGGTCAGTCCGTTCGCGAGATATGGGGGTTTGAAGCCAAGAAATGGTTGAGAAGGAAAAAATTTGTCGCAATTCTGCTGCTGCAAACGCTTAACCAGAATGGCCTAGGGAAATAATACACACACCGCTGTAATCGGGCGAGTTTCTACTTTCAGATGCAATAGGAATTTTTGGGTTAGGTCTATCCGTTCGCGAGATATGGTAGTTTGAAGCCAAGAAATGGTTGAGAAGGCAAGAAATTTTTCGCAATTCTGCTGCTCCAAACGCTTGACCAGAATGGGCTAGGGAAAAAATACACATACCGTTGTAATCGGGCGAGTTTCTACTTCCAGACGCTACAGGAATTTTTGGGTTAGGTCAATCCGTTCGCGAGATATGGCGGTTTGGAGCCAAGAAATGGTTGAGAAGGAAAAAATTTTTCGCAATTCTGCTGCTCCAAACGCTTAACCAGAATGGCCTAGGGAAAAAATACACATACCGCTGTAATCGGGCCAGGTTCTATTTTCAGATGCAATAGGAATTTTTGGGTTAGGTCAATCCGTTCGCGAGATATGGGAGTTTGAAGCCAAGAAATGGTTGAGAAGGCAAAAAATTTTTCGCAATTCTGCTGCTCCAAACGCTTAACCAGAATGGCCTAGGGAAAAAATACACATACCGTTGTAATCGGGCGAGTTTCTACTTTCAGATGCAATAGGAATTTTTGGGTTAGGTCAATCCGTTCGCGAGATATGGGAGTTTGAAGCCAAGAAATGGATGAGAAGGCTAAAAATTTTTCGCAATTCTGCTGCTCCAAACGCTTAACCAGAATGGCCTAGGGAAAAAATACACATACCGCTGTAATCGGGCGAGTTTCTACTTTCAGATGCAATAGGAATTTTTGGGTTAGGTCTATCCGTTCGCAGGATATGGGAGTTTGAAGCCAAGAAATGGTTGAGAAGGCAAGAAATTTTTCGCAATTCTGCTGCTCCAAACGCTTGACCAGAATGGGCTAGGGAAAAAATAAACATACGGTTGTAATCGGGCGAGTTTCTACTTCCAGACGCTACAGGAATTTTTGGGTTAGGTCAATCCGTTCGCGAGATATGGGGGTTTGAAGCCAAGAAATGGTTGAGAAGGAAAAAATTTTTCGCAATTCTGCTGCTCCAAACGCTTAACCAGAATGGCCTACGGAAAAAATACACATACCGCTGTAATCGGGCGAGGTTCTATTTTCAGATGCAATAGGAATTTTTGGGTTAGGTCAATCCGTTCGCGAGATATGGGAGTTTGAAGCCAAGAAATGGTTGAGAAGGCAAAAAATTTTTCGCAATTCTGCTGCTCCAAACGCTTAACCAGAATGGCCTAGGGAAAAAATACACATACCGTTGTAATCGGGCGAGTTTCTACTTTCAGATGCAATAGGAATTTTTGGGTTAGGTCAATCCGTTCGCGAGATATGGGAGTTTGAAGCCAAGAAATGGTTGAGAAGGCAAAAAATTTTTCGCAATTCTGCTGCTCCAAACGCTTAACCAGAATGGCCTAGGGAAAAAATACACATACCGTTGTAATCGGGCGAGTTTCTACTTTCAGATGCAATAGGAATTTTTGGGTTAGGTCAATCCGTTCGCGAGATATGGGAGTTTGAAGCCAAGAAATGGATGAGAAGGCAAAAAATTTTTCGCAATTCTGCGGCTCCAAACGCTTAACCAGAATGGCCTAGGGAAAAAATACACATACCGTTCTAATCGGGCGAGTTTCTACTTTCAGATGCAATAGGAATTTTTGGGTTAGGTCAATCCGTTCGCGAGATATGGGAGTTTGAATACAAGAAATGGTTGAGAAGGCAACAAATTTTTCGCAATTCTGCTACTCCAAACGCTTGACCAGAATGGGCTAGGGAAAAAATACACAGACCGTTGTAATCGGGCGAGTTTCTACTTTCAGACGCAACAGGTATTTTTGGGTTAGGTCAATCCGTTCGCGAGATATGGGAGTTTGAAGCCAAGAAATGGCTGAGAAGGCAAAAAATTTTTCGCATTTCTGCTGCTCCACACGCTTAACCAGAATGGCCTAGGGAAAAAATACACATGCCGTTGTAATCGGGCGAGTTTCTACTTTCAGGCGCAACAGGAATTTTTGGCTTATGTCAATCCGTTCGCGAGATATGGGAGTTTGAAGCCAAGAAATGGATGAGAAGGCAAAAAATTTTTCGCAATTCTGCTGCTCCAAACGCTTGACCAGAATGGGCTAGGGAAAAAATACACATACCGTTGTAATCGGGCGAGTTTCTACTTCCAGACGCTACAGGAATTTTTGGGTTAGGTCAATCCGTTCGCGAGATATGGGGGTTTGAAGCCAAGAAATGGTTGAGAAGGAAAAAATTTTTCGCAATTCTGCTGCTGCAAACGCTTAACCAGAATGGCCTAGGGAAAAAATACACATACCGCTGTAATCGGGCGAGTTTCTACTTTCAGATGCAATAGGAATTTTTGGGTTAGGTCTATCCGTTCGCGAGATATGGGAGTTTGAAGCCAAGAAATGGTTGAGAAGGCAAGAAATTTTTCGCAATTCTGCTGCTCCAAACGCTTGACCAGAATGGGCTAGGGAAAAAATACACATACCGTTGTAATCGGGCGAGTTTCTACTTCCAGACGCTACAGGAATTTTTGGGTTAGGTCAATCCGTTCGCGAGATATGGCGGTTTGGAGCCAAGAAATGGTTGAGAAGGAAAAAATTTTTCGCAATTCTGCTGCTCCAAACGCTTAACCAGAATGGCCTACGGAAAAAATACACATACCGCTGTAATCGGGCGAGGTTCTATTTTCAGATGCAATAGGAATTTTTGGGTTAGGTCAATCCGTTCGCGAGATATGGGAGTTTGAAGCCAAGAAATGGTTGAGAAGGCAAAAAATTTTTCGCAATTCTGCTGCTCCAAACGCTTAACCAGAATGGCCTAGGGAAAAAATACACATACCGTTGTAATCGGGCGAGTTTCTACTTTCAGATGCAATAGGAATTTTTGGGTTAGGTCAATCCGTTCGCGAGATATGGGAGTTTGAAGCCAAGAAATGGATGAGAAGGCAAAAAATTTTTCGCAATTCTGCTGCTCCAAAGGCTTAACCAGAATGGCCTAGGGAAAAAATACACATACCGCTGTAATCGGGCAAGTTTCTACTTTCAGATGCAATAGGAATTTTTGGGTTAGGTCTATCCGTTCGCGAGATATGGGAGTTTGAAGCCAAGAAATGGTTGAGAAGGCAAGAAATTTTTCGCAATTCTGCTGCTCCAAACGCTTGACCAGAATGGGCTAGGGAAAAAATACACATACCGTTGTAATCGGGCGAGTTTCTACTTCCAGACGCTACAGGAATTTTTGGGTTAGGTCAATCCGTTCGCGAGATATGGGGGTTTGAAGCCAAGAAATGGTTGAGTAGGAAAAAATTTGTCGCAATTCTGCTGCTGCAAACGCTTAACCAGAATGGCCTAGGGAAAAAATACACATACCGTTGTAATCGAGCGAGGTTCCACTTTCAGATGCAACAGGAATTTATGGGTTAGGTCAATCCGTTCGCGAGATATGGAAGTTTGAAGCTAAGAAATGGTTGAGAAGACAACAAATTTTTCGAAATTCTGCTGCTCCAAACGCTTAACCAGAATGGCCTAGGAAAAAATACACATACCGTTGTAATCGGGCGAGTTTCTACTTTCAGATGCAATAGGAATTTTTGGGTTAGGTCAATCCGTTCGCGAGATATGGGAGTTTGAAGCCAACAAATGGTTGAGGAGGCAAAAAATTTTTCACAATTCTGCTGCTCCAAACGCTTAACCAGAATGGCCTAGGGAAAAAATACACATACCGTTGAAATCGGGCGAGTTTCTACTTTCAGATGCAATAGGAATTTTTGGGTTAGGTCAATCCGTTCGCGAGATATGGGAGTTTGAAGCCAAGAAATGGATGAGAAGGCAAAAAATTTTTCGCAATTCTGCGGCTCCAAACGCTTAACCAGAATGGCCTAGGGAAAAAATACACATACCGTTATAATCGGGCGAGTTTCTACTTTCAGATGCAATAGGAATTTTTGGGTTAGGTCAATCCGTTCGGGAGATATGGGAGTTTGAAACCAAGAAATGGATGAGAAGGCAAAAAATTTTTCGCAATTCTGCGGCTCCAAACGCTTAACCAGAATGGCCTAGGGAAAAAATACACATACCGTTGTAATCGGGCGAGTTTCTACTTTCAGATGCAATAGGAATTTTTGGGTTAGGTCAATCCGTTCGCGAGATATGGGAGTTTGAATCGAAGAAATGGTTGAGAAGGAAAAAAATTTTTCGCAATTCTGCTGCTCCAAACGCTTAACCAGAATGGCCTAGGGAAAAAATACACATACCGTTGTAATCGGGCGAGTTTCTACTTTCAGATGCAATAGGAATTTTTGGGTTAGGTCAATCCGTTCGCGAGATATGGGAGTTTGAAGCTAAGAAATGGTTGTGAAGACAACAAATTTTTCGCAATTCTGCTGCTCCAAACGCTTAACCTGAATGGCCTAGGGAAAAAATACACATACCGTTGAAATCGGGCGAGTTTCTACTTTCAGATCCAATAGGAATTTTTGGGTTAGGTCAATCCGTTCGCGAGATATGGGTGTTTGAAGGCAAGAAATGGTTGAGAATGCAAAAAATTTTTCGCAATTCTGCTGCTCCAAACGCTTAACCAGAATGGCCTAGGGAAAAAATACACATACCGTTGTAATCGGGCGAGTTTCTACTTTCAGATGCAATAGGAATTTTTGGGTTAGGTCAATCCGTTCGCGAGATATGGGAGTTTGAAGCCAAGAAATGGTTGAGAAGGCAAAAAATTTTTCGCAATTCTGCTGCTCCAAACGCTTAACCAGAATGGCCTAGGAAAAAATACAGATACCGTTGTAATCGGGCGAGTTTCTACTTCCAGACGCTACAGGAATTTTTGGGGTAGGTCAATCCGTTCGCGAGATATGGGAGTTTGAAGCCAAGAAATGGTTGAGAAGGCAAAAAGTTTTTCGCAATTCTGCTGCTCCAAACGCTTAACGAGAATGGCCTAGGGAAAAAATACACATACCGCTGTAATCGGGCGAGGTTCTACTTTCAGGTGCAATAGGAATTTTTGGGTTAGGTCAATCCGTTCGCGAGATATGGGTGTTTGAATCCAAGAAATGATTGAGAAGGCAAAAAATTTTTCGCAATTCTGCTGCTCCAAACACTTAACCAGAATGGCCTAGGGAAAAAATACACATACCGTTGTAATCGGGCGAGTTTCTACTTTCAGATGCAATAGGAATTTTTGGGTTAGGTCAATCCGTTCGCGAGATATGGGAGTTTGAAGCTAAGAAATGGTTGAGAAGACAACAAATTTTTCGAAATTCTGCTGCTCCAAACGCTTAACCAGAATGGCCTAGGAAAAAATACACATACCGTTGTAATCGGGCGAGTTTCTACTTTCAGATGCAATAGGAATTTTTGGGTTAGGTCAATCCGTTCGCGAGATATGGGAGTTTGAAGCCAACAAATGGTTGAGAAGGCAAAAAATTTTTCACAATTCTGCTGCTCCAAACGCTTAACCAGAATGGCCTAGGGAAAAAATACACATACCGTTGTAATCGGGCGAGTTTCTACTTTCAGATGCAATAGGAATTTTTGGGTTAGGTCAATCCGTTCGCGAGATATGGGAGTTTGAAGCTAAGAAATGGTAGAGAAGGCAACAAATTTTTCGCAATTCTGCTGCTCCAAACGCTTAACCAGAATGGCCTAGGGAAAAAATACACATACCGTTGAAATCGGGCGAGTTTCTACTTTCAGATGCAATAGGAATTTTTGGGTTAGGTCAATCCGTTCGTGAGATATGGGAGTTTGAAGCCAAGGCATGGTTGAGAAGGCAAAAAATATTTCGCAATTCTGCTGCTCCAAACGCTTAACCAGAATGGCCTGGGGAAAAAATAAACATACCGTTGTAATCGGGCGAGTTTCTACTTTCAGATGCAACAGGAATTTTTGGGTTAAGTCAATCCGTTCGCGAGATACGGGAGTTTGAAGCTAAGAAATGGTTGAGAAGACAACAAATTTTTCGCAATTCTGCGGCTCCAAACACTTAACCAGAATGGCCTAGGGAAAAAATACACATACCGTTGTAATCGGGCGAGTTTCTACTTTCAGATGCAATAGGAATTTTTGGGTTAGGTCAATCCGTTCGCGAGATATGGGAGTTTGAAGCCAAGAAATGGTTGAGAAGGCAAAAAATTTTTCGCAATTCTGCTGCTCCAAACGCTTAACCAGAATGGCCTAGGGAAAAAATACACATACCGTTGTAATCGGGCGAGTTTCTACTTTCAGATGCAATAGGAATTTTTGGGTTAGGTCAATCCGTTCGCGAGATATGGGAGTTTGAAGCTAAGAAATGGTTGTGAAGACAACAAATTTTTCGCAATTCTGCTGCTCCAAACGCTTAACCTGAATGGCCTAGGGAAAAAATACACATACCGTTGAAATCGGGCGAGTTTCTACTATCAGATCCAATAGGAATTTTTGGGTTAGGTCAATCCGTTCGCGAGATATGGGTGTTTGAAGGCAAGAAATGGTTGAGAAGGCAAAAAATTTTTCGCAATTCTGCTGCTCCAAACGCTTAACCAGAATGGCCTAGGGACAAAATACACATACCGTTGTAATCGGGCGAGGTTCTACTTTCAGATGCAACAGGAATTTATGGGTTAGGTCAATCCGTTCGCGAGATATGGAAGTTTGAAGCTAAGAAATGGTTGAGAAGACAACAAATTATTCGCAATTCTGCTGCTCCAAACGCTTAACCAGAATGGCCTAGGAAAAAATACACATACCGTTGTAATCGGGCGAGTTTCTACTTTCAGATGCAATAGGAATTTTTGTGTTAGGTCAATCCGTTCGCGAGATATGGGAGTTTGAAGCCAACAAATGGTTGAGAAGGCAAAAAATTTTTCACAATTCTGCTGCTCCAAACGCTTAACCAGAATGGCCTAGGGAAAAAATACACATACCGTTGTAATCGGGCGAGTTTCTACTTTCAGATGCAATAGGAATTTTTGGGTTAGGTCAATCCGTTCGCGAGATATGGGAGTTTGAAGCTAAGAAATGGTTGAGAAGACAACAAATCTTTCGCAATTCTGCTGCTCCAAACGCTTAACCAGAATGGCCTAGGAAAAAATACACATACCGTTGTAATCGGGCGAGTTTCTACTTTCAGATGCAACAGGAATTTATGGGTTAGGTCAATCCGTTCGCGAGATATGGAAGTTTGAAGCTAAGAAATGGTTGAGAAGACAACAAATTTTTCGCAATTCTGCTGCTCCAAACGCTTAACCTGAATGGCCTAGGGAAAAAATACACATACCGTTGAAATCGGGCGAGTTTCTACTTTCAGATCCAATAGGAATTTTTGGGTTAGGTCAATCCGTTCGCGAGATATGGGTGTTTGAAGGCAAGAAATGGTTGAGAAGGCAAAAAATTTTTCGCAATTCTGCTGCTCCAAACGCTTAACCAGAATGGCCTAGGGACAAAATACACATACCGTTGTAATCGGGCGAGGTTCTACTTTCAGATGCAACAGGAATTTATGGGTTAGGTCAATCCGTTCGCGAGATATGGAAGTTTGAAGCTAAGAAATGGTTGAGAAGACAACAAATTATTCGCAATTCTGCTGCTCCAAACGCTTAACCAGAATGGCCTAGGAAAAAATACACATACCGTTGTAATCGGGCGAGTTTCTACTTTCAGATGCAATAGGAATTTTTGGGTTAGGTCAATCCGTTCGCGAGATATGGGAGTTTGAAGCCAACAAATGGTTGAGAAGGCAAAAAATTTTTCACAATTCTGCTGCTCCAAACGCTTAACCAGAATGGCCTAGGGAAAAAGTACACATACCGTTGTAATCGGGCGAGTTTCTACTTTCAGATGCAATAGGAATTTTTGGGTTAGGTCAATCCGTTCGCGAGATATGGGAGTTTGAAGCCAAGAAATGTTTGAGAAGGCAAAAAATTTTTCGCAATTCTGCTGCACCAAACGCTTAACCAGAATGGCCTAGGGAAAAAATACACTTACCGTTGTAATCGGGCGAGTTTCTACTTTCAGATGCAACAGGAATTTTTGGGTTAGGTCAATCCGTTGGCGAGATATGGGAGTTTGAAGCTAAGAAATGGTTGAGAAGACAACAAATCTTTCGCAATTCTGCTGCTCCAAACGCTTAACCAGAATGGGCTAGGGAAAAAATACACATACCGCTGTAATCGGGCGAGTTTCTACTTTCAGATGCAATAGGAATTTTTGGGTTAGGTCAATCCGTTCGCGAGATATGGGAGTTTGAAGCCAAGAAATGGTTGAGAAGGCAAAAAATTTTTCGCAATTCTGCTGCTCCAAACGCTTAACCAGAATGGCCTAGGGAAAAAATACACGTACCGTTGTAATCGGGCGAGCTTCGACTTTCAGATGCAACAGGAATTTTTGGGTTAGGTCAATCCGTTCGCGAGATATGGGAGTTTGAAGACAAGAAATTTTTCGCAATTCTGCTGCTCCAAACGCTTAACCAGAATGGCCTAGGGAAACAATACACATACCGTTGTAATCGGGCGAGTTTCTACTTTCAGATGCAATAGGAATTTTTGGGTTAGGTCAACCCGTTCGCGAAATATGGGAGTTTGAAGCCAAGAAATGGTTGAGAAGGCAAAAAATTTTTCGCAATTCAGCTGCACCAAACGCTTAACCAGAATGGCCTAGGGAAAAAATACAAATACCGTGGTAATCGGGCGAGTTTCTACTTTCAGATGCAACAGGAATTTTTGGGTTAAGTCAATCCGTTCGCGAGATACGGGAGTTTGAAGCTAAGAAATAGTTGAGAAGACAACAAATTTTTCGCATTTCTGCTGCTCCAAACGCTTAACCAGAATGGCCTAGGGAAAAAATACACATACCGTTGTAATCGGGCGGGTTTCTACTTTCAGACTCAACAGGAATTTTTGGGTTAGGTCAATCCGTTCGCGAGGTATGGGAGTTTGAAGCCAAGAAATGGTTGAGAAGACAACAAATCTTTCGCAATTCTGCTGCTCCAAACGCTTAACCAGAATGTGCTAGGGAAAAAATACACATACCGCTGTAATCGGGCGAGTTTCTACTTTCAGATGCAATAGGAATTTTTGGGTTAGGTCAATCTGTTCGCGAGATATGGGAGTTTGAAGCCAACAAATGGTTGAGATGGCAAAAAATTTTTCACAATTCTGCTGCTCCAAACGCTTAACCAGAATGGCCTAGGGAAAAAATACACATACCGTTGTAATCGGGCGAGTTTCTACTTTCAGATGCAATAGGAATTTTTGGGTTAAGTCAATCCGTTCGCGAGATATGGGAGTTTGAAGCCAAGAAATGGTTGAGAAGGCTAAAAATTTTTCGCAATTCTGCTGCTCCAAACGCTTAACCAGAATGGCCTAGGGAAAAAATACACATACCGTTGTAATCGAGCGAGTTTCTACTTTCAGATGAAACAGGAATTTTTGGGTTAGGTCAATCCGTTCGCGAGATATGGGAGTTTGAAGCTAAGGCATGGTTGAAAAGACAACAAATTTTTCGCAATTCTGCTGCTCCAAACGCTTAACCAGAATGGGCTAGGGAAAAAATACACATACCGCTGTAATCGGGCGAGTTTCTACTTTCAGATGCAATAGGAATTTTTGGGTTAGGTCAATCCGTTCGCGAGATATGGGAGTTTGAAGCTAAGAAATGGTTGAGAAGACAACAAATTTTTCGCAATTCTGCTGCTCCGAACGCTTGACCAGAATGGGCTAGGGAAAAAATACACATACCGTTGGAATCGGGCGAGTTTCTACTTCCAGACGCTACAGGAATTTTTGGGTTAGGTCAATCCGTTCGCGAGATATGGGAGTTTGAAGCCAAGAAATGGTTGAGAAGGATAAAAAATTTTTCGGAGTTCTGCTTCTCCAAACGCTTAACCAGAATGGCCTAGGGAAAAAGATCCATACCGCTGTAATCGGGCGAGTTTCTATTTTCAGATGCAATAGGAATTTTTGGGTTAGGTCAATCCGTTCGCGAGATATGGGAGTTTGAAGCTAAGAAATGGTTGAGAAGACAACAAATTTTTCGCAATTCTGCTGCTCCGAACGCTTAACCAGAATGGCCTAGGGAAGAAATACACATACCGCTGTAGTCGGGCGTGTTTCTACTTTCAGATGCAATAGGAATTTTTGGGTTAGGTCAATTCGTTCGCGAGATATGGGAGTTTGAAGCCAAGAAATGGTTGAGAAGGCAAAAAATTTTTCGCAATTCTGCTGCTCCAAACGCTTAACCAGAATGGCCTAGGGAAAAAATACACATACCGTTGTAATCGGGCGAGTTTCTACTTCCAGACGCTACAGGAATTTTTGGGTTAGGTCAATCCGTTCGCGAGATATGGGAGTTTGAAGCCAAGAAATGGTTGAGAAGGCAATAAATTTTTCGCAATTCTGCTGCTCCAAACGCTTAACCAGAATGGCCTAGGGAAAAAATACGCATACCGCTGTAATCGGGCGAGTTTCTACTTTCAGATGCAATGGGAATTTTTGGGTTAGGTCAATCCGTTCGCGAGATATGGGAGTTTGAAGCTAAGAAATGATTGAGAAGACAACAAATTTTTCGCAATTCTGCTGCTCCGAACGCTTGACCAGAATGGGCTAGGGAAAAAATACACATACCGTTTTAATCGGGCGAGTTTCTACTTCCAGACGCTACAGAAATTTTTGGGTTAGGTCAATCCGTTCGCGAGATATGGGAGTTTGAAGCCAAGAAATGGTTGAGAAGGCTATAAATTTTTCGCAATTCTGCTGCTCCAAACGCTTAGCCAGAATGGCCTAGGGAAAAATACACATACCGCTGTAATCGGGCGAGGTTCTACTTTCAGATGCAATAGGAATTTTTGGGTTAGGTCAATCCGTTCGCGAGATATGGGAGTTTGAAGCCAAGAAATGGTTGAGAAGGCAAAAAATTTTTCGCAATTCTGCTGCTCCAAACGCTTAACCAGAATGGCCTAGGGAAAAAATACACACACCGTTGTAATCGGGCGAGTTTCTACTTTCAGATGCAATAGGAATTTTTGGGTTAGGTCAATCCGTTCGCGAGATATGGGAGTTTGAAACCAAGAAATGGTTGAGAAGGCAAAAAATTTTTGGCAATTCTGCTGCTCCAAACGCTTAACCGGAATGGCCTTGGGAAAAAATACACATACCGTTGTAATCGGGCGAGTTTCTACTTTCAGATGCAATAGGAATTTTTGGGTTAGGTCAATCCGTTCGCGAGATATGGGAGTTTGAAGCTAAGAAATGGTTGAGAAGACAAGAAATGTTTCGCAATTCTGCTGCTCCAAACCCTTGACCAGAATGGGCTAGGGAAAAAATACACATACCGGTGTAATCGGGCGAGTTTCTACTTCCAGGCGCTACAGGAATTTTTGGGTTAGGTCAATCCGTTCGCGAGATATGGGAGTTTGAAGCCAAGAAGTGGTTGAGAAGGCAAAAAATTTTTCGCAATTCTGCTGCTCCAAACGCTTAACCAGAATGGCCTAGGGAAAAAATACACATACCGTTGTAATCGGGCGAGCTTCTACTTTCAGATGCAATAGGAATTTTTCGGTTAGGTCAACCCGTTCGCGAGATATGGGAGTTTGAAGCCAAGAAATGGTGGAGAAGGCAAAAAATTTTTCTCAATTCTGCTGCTCCAAACGCTTAACCAGAATGGCCTAGGGAAAAAATACACATACCGTTGTAATCGGGCGAGTTTCTACTTTCAGATGCAATAGGAATTTTTGGGTTAGGTCAATCCGTTCGCGAGATATGGGAGTTTGAAGCCAAGAAATGGTTGTGAAGGCAAACAATTTTTCGCAATTCTGCTGCTCCAAACGCTTAACCAGAATGGCCTAGGGGAAAAATACACATACCGTTGTAATCGGGCGAGTTTCTACTTTCAGATGCAATAGGACTTTTTGGGTTAGGTCAATCCGTTCGCGAGATATGGGAGTTTGAAGCCAAGAAATGGTTGTGAAGGCAAAAAATTTTTCGCAATTCTGCTGCTCCAAACGCTTAACCAGAATGGCCTAGGGAAAAAATACACATACCGTTGTAGTCGGGCGAGTTCCTACTTTCAGATGCAACAGGTATTTTTGGGTTAGGTCAATCCGTTCGCGAGATATGGGTGTTTGAAGCTAAGAAATGGTTGAGATGACAACAAATTTTTCGCACTTCAGCTGCTCCAAAAGCTTAACCAGAATGGCCTAGGGGAAAAATACACATACCGTTGTAATCGGGCGAGTTTCTACTTTCAGATGCAATAGGACTTTTTGGGTGAGGTCGATCCGTTCGCGAGATATGGGAGTTCGAAGCTAAGAAATGGTTGAGAAGACAACAAATTTTTCGCACTTCTGCTGCTCCAAAAGCTTAACCAGAATGGCCTAGGGAAAAAATACACATGCCGTTGTAATCGGGCGAGTTTCTACTTTCAGATGCAATAGGACTTTTTGGGTTAGGTCAATCAGTTCGCGAGATATGGGAGTTTGAAGCCAAGAAATGGTTGAGAAGGCAAAAAATTTTTCGCAATTCTGCTGCTCCAAACGCTTAACCAGAATTGCCTAGGGAAAAAATACACATACCGCTGTGATCGGGCGAGTTTCTAGTTTCAGATGCAATAGGAATTTTTGGGTTAGGTTAATCCGTTCGCGAGATATGGGAGTTTGAAGCCAAGAAATGGTTGAGAAGGCAAAACATTTTTCGCAATTCTGCGGCTCCAAACGCTTAACCAGAATGGCCTAGGGAAAAAATACACATACCGTTGTAATCGGGCGAGTTTCTACTTTCAGATGCAATAGGACTTTTTGGGTTAGGTCAATCCGTTCGCGAGATATGGGAGTTTGAAGCCAAGAAATGGTTGTGAAGGCAAAAAATTTTTCGCAATTCTGCTGCTCCAAACGCTTAACCAGAATGGCCTAGGGAAAAAATACACATACCGTTGTAGTCGGGCGAGTTCCCACTTTCAGATGCAACAGGAATTTTTGGGTTAGGTCAATCCGTTCGCGAGATATGGGAGTTCGAAGCTAAGGCATGGTTGAGAAGACAACAAATTTTTCGCAATTCTGCTGCTCCAAAAGCTTAACCAGAATGGGCTAGGGAAAAAATACACATACCGCTGTAATCGGGCGAGTTTCTACTTTCAGACGCTACAGGAATTTTTGGGTTAGGTCAATCCGTTCGCGAGATATGGGAGTTTGAAGCCAAGAAATGGTTGAGAAGGATAAAAAATTTTTCGGAGTTCTGCTTCTCCAAACGCTTAACCAGAATGGCCTAGGGAAAAAAAATCCATACCGCTGTAATCGGGCGAGTTTCTATTTTCAGATGCAATAGGAATTTTTGGGTTAGGTCAATCCGTTCGCGAGATATGGGAGTTTGAAGCTAAGAAATGGTTGAGAAGACAACAAATTTTTCGCAATTCTGCTGCTCCGAACGCTTAACCAGAATGGCCTAGGGAAAAAATACACATACCGCTGTAGTCGGGCGTGTTTCTACTTTCAGATGCAATAGGAATTTTTGGGTTAGGTCAATTCGTTCGCGAGATATGGGAGTTTGAAGCCAAGAAATGGTTGAGAAGGCAAAAAATTTTTCGCAATTCTGCTGCTCCAAACGCTTAACCAGAATGGCCTAGGGAAAAAATACACATACCGTTGTAATCGGGCGAGTTTCTACTTCCAGACGCTACAGGAATTTTTGGGTTAGGTCAATCCGTTCGCGAGATATGGGAGTTTGAAGCCAAGAAATGGTTGAGAAGGCAATAAATTTTTCGCAATTCTGCTGCTCCAAACGCTTAACCAGAATGGCCTAGGGAAAAAATACGCATACCGCTGTAATCGGGCGAGTTTCTACTTTCAGATGCAATGGGAATTTTTGGGTTAGGTCAATCCGTTCGCGAGATATGGGAGTTTGAAGCTAAGAAATGATTGAGAAGACAACAAATTTTTCGCAATTCTGCTGCTCCGAACGCTTGACCAGAATGGGCTAGGGAAAAAATACACATACCGTTTTAATCGGGCGAGTTTCTACTTCCAGACGCTACAGAAATTTTTGGGTTAGGTCAATCCGTTCGCGAGATATGGGAGTTTGAAGCCAAGAAATGGTTGAGAAGGCTATAAATTTTTCGCAATTCTGCTGCTCCAAACGCTTAGCCAGAATGGCCTAGGGAAAAAATACACATACCGCTGTAATCGGGCGAGGTTCTACTTTCAGATGCAATAGGAATTTTTGGGTTAGGTCAATCCGTTCGCGAGATATGGGAGTTTGAAACCAAGAAATGGTTGAGAAGGCAAAAAATTTTTCGCAATTCTGCTGCTCCAAACGCTTAACCGGAATGGCCTTGGGAAAAAATACACATACCGTTGTAATCGGGCGAGTTTCTACTTTCAGATGCAATAGGAATTTTTGGGTTAGGTCAATCCGTTCGCGAGATATGGGAGTTTGAAGCTAAGAAATGGTTGAGAAGACAAGAAATGTTTCGCAATTCTGCTGCTCCAAAACCTTGACCAGAATGGGCTAGGGAAAAAATACACATACCGGTGTAATCGGGCGAGTTTCTACTTCCAGGCGCTACAGGAATTTTTGGGTTAGGTCAATCCGTTCGCGAGATATGGGAGTTTGAAGCCAAGAAGTGGTTGAGAAGGCAAAAAATTTTTCGCAATTCTGCTGCTCCAAACGCTTAACCAGAATGGCCTAGGGAAAAAATACACATACCGTTGTAATCGGGCGAGTTTCTACTTTCAGATGCAATAGGACTTTTTGGGTTAGGTCAATACGTTCGCGAGATATGGGAGTTTGAAGCCAAGAAATGGTTGAGAAGGCAAAAAATTTTTCGCATTTCTGCTGATCCAAACGCTTAACCAGAATGGCCTAGGGAAAAAATACACATACCGTTGTAATCGGGCGAGTTTCTACTTTCAGATGCAATAGGAATTTTTCGGTTAGGTCAACCCGTTCGCGAGATATGGGAGTTTGAAGCCAAGAAATGGTGGAGAAGGCAAAAAATTTTTCTCAATTCTGCTGCTCCAAACGCTTAACCAGAATGGCCTAGGGAAAAAATACATATACCGTTGTAATCGGGCGAGTTTCTACTTTCAGATGCAATAGGAATTTTTGGGTTAGGTCAATCCGTTCGCGAGATATGGGAGTTTGAAGCCAAGAAATGGTTGTGAAGGCAAACAATTTTTCGCAATTCTGCTGCTCCAAACGCTTAACCAGAATGGCCTAGGGGAAAAATACACATACCGTTGTAATCGGGCGAGTTTCTACTTTCAGATGCAATAGGACTTTTTGGGTTAGGTCAATCCGTTCGCGAGATATGGGAGTTTGAAGCCAAGAAATGGTTGTGAAGGCAAAAAATTTTTCGCAATTCTGCTGCTCCAAACGCTTAACCAGAATGGCCTAGGGAAAAAATACACATACCGTTGTAGTCGGGCGAGTTCCTACTTTCAGATGCAACAGGAATTTTTGGGTTAGGTCAATCCGTTCGCGAGATATGGGTGTTTGAAGCTAAGAAATGGTTGAGATGACAACAAATTTTTCGCACTTCAGCTGCTCCAAAAGCTTAACCAGAATGGCCTAGGGGAAAAATACACATACCGTTGTAATCGGGCGAGTTTCTACTTTCAGATGCAATAGGACTTTTTGGGTGAGGTCGATCCGTTCGCGAGATATGGGAGTTCGAAGCTAAGAAATGGTTGAGAAGACAACAAATTTTTCGCACTTCTGCTGCTCCAAAAGCTTAACCAGAATGGCCTAGGGAAAAAATACACATGCCGTTGTAATCGGGCGAGTTTCTACTTTCAGATGCAATAGGACTTTTTGGGTTAGGTCAATCAGTTCGCGAGATATGGGAGTTTGAAGCCAAGAAATGGTTGAGAAGGCAAAAAATTTTTCGCAATTCTGCTGCTCCAAACGCTTAACCAGAATTGCCTAGGGAAGAAATACACATACCGCTGTGATCGGGCGAGTTTCTAGTTTCAGATGCAATAGGAATTTTTGGATTGGGTTAATCCGTTCGCGAGATATGGGAGTTTGAAGCCAAGAAATGGTTGTGAAGACAACAAATTTTTCGCAATTCTGCTGCTCCAAACGCTTAACCAGAATGGCCTAGGGAAAAAATACACATACCGTTGAAATCGGGCGAGTTTCTACTTTCAGATCCAATAGGAATTTTTGGGTTAGGTCAATCCGTTCGCGAGATATGGGTGTTTGAAGCCAAGAAATGGTTGAGAAGGCAAAAAATTTTTCGCAATTCTGCTGCTCCAAACGCTTAACCAGAATGGCCTAGGGAAAAAATACACATACCGTTGTAATCGGGCGAGTTTCTACTTTCAGATGCAATAGGAATTTTTGGGTTAGGTCAATCCGTTCGCGAGATATGGGTGTTTGAAGCTAAGGAATGGTTGAGAAGACAACAAATTTTTCGCACTTCAGCTGCTCCAAAAGCTTAACCAGAATGGCCTAGGGGAAAAATACACATACCGTTGTAATCGGGCGAGTTTCTACTTTCAGATGCAATAGGACTTTTTGGGTGAGGTCGAACCGTTCGCGAGATATGGGAGTTCGAAGCTAAGAAATGGTTGAGAAGACAACAAATTTTTCGCACTTCTGCTGCTCCAAAAGCTTAACCAGAATGGCCTAGGGAAAAAATACACATGCCGTTGTAATCGGGCGAGTTTCTACTTTCAGATGCAATAGGACTTTTTGGATTAGGTCAATCAGTTCGCGAGATATGGGAGTTTGAAGCCAAGAAATGGTTGAGAAGGCAAAAAATTTTTCGCAATTCTGCTGCTCCAAACGCTTAACCAGAATTGCCTAGGGAAAAAATGCACATACCGCTGTAATCGGGCGAGTTTCTACTTTCAGATGCAATAGGAATTTTTGGGTTAAGTCAATCCGTTCGCGAGATATGGGAGTTTGAAGCCAAGAAATGGTTGAGAAGGATAAAAAATTTTTCGGAGTTCTGCTTCTCCAAACGCTTAACCAGAATGGCCTAGGGAAAAAAAATCCATACCGCTGTAATCGGGCGAGTTTCTATTTTCAGATGCAATAGGAATTTTTGGGTTAGGTCAATCCGTTCGCGAGATATGGGAGTTTGAAGCTAAGAAATAGTTGAGAAGACAATAAATTTTTCGCAATTCTGCTGCTCCGAACGCTTAACCAGAATGGCCTAGGGAAAAAATACACATACCGCTGTAATCGGGCGAGTTTCTACTTTCAGATGCAATAGGAATTTTTGGGTTAGGTCAATCCGTTCGCGAGATATGGGAGTTTGAAGCCAAGAAATGGGCGAGAAGGCAATAAATTTTTCGCAATTCTGCTGCTCCAAACGCTTAACCCGAATGGCCTAGGGAAAAAATACACATACCGCTGTAATCGGGCGAGGTTCTACTTTCAGATGCAATAGGAATTTTTGGGTTAGGTCAATCCGTTCGCGAGATATGGGAGTTTGAAGCCAAGAAATGGTTGAGAAGGCAAAAATTTTTCGCAATTCTGCTGCTCCAAACGCTTAACCAGAATGGCCTAGGGAAAAAATACACATACCGTTGTAATCGGGCGAGTTTCTACTTTCAGATGCAATAGGAATTTTTGGGTTAGGTCAATCCGTTTGCGAGATATGGGAGTTTGAAGCCAAGAAATGGTTGTGAAGGCAAACAATTTTTCGCAATTCTGCTGCTCCAAACGCTTAACCAGGATGGCCTAGGGAAAAAATACACATACCGTTGTAATCGGGCGTGTTTCTACTTTCAGATGCAACAGGAATTTTTGGGTTAGGTCAATCCGTTCGCGAGATATGGGAGTATGAAGCTAAGAAATGGTTGAGAAGACAACAAATTTTTCGCAATTCTGCTGCTCCAAACGCTTAACCAGAATGGCCTAGGGAAAAAATACAGATACCGTTGTAATCGGGCGAGTTTCTACTTTCAGATGCAACAGGAATTTTTGGGTTAGGTCAATCCGTTGGCGAGATATGGGAGTTTGAAGCTAAGAAATGGTTGAGAAGACAACAAATCTTTCGCAATTCTGCTGCTCCAAACGCTTAACCAGAATGGGCTAGGGAAAAAATACACATACCGCTGTAATCGGGCGAGTTTCTACTTTCAGATGCAATAGGAATTTTTGGGTTAGGTCAATCCGTTCGCGAGATATGGGAGTTTGAAGCCAAGAAATGGTTGAGAAGGCAAAAAATTTTTCGCAATTCTGCTGCTCCAAACGCTTAACCAGAATGGCCTAGGGAAAAAATACACATACCGTTGTAATCGGGCGAGTTTCTACTTTCAGATGCAATAGGAATTTTTGGGTTAGGTCAATCCGTTCGCGAGATATGGGTGTTTGAAGCCAAGAAATGGTTGAGAAGGCAAAAAATTTTTCGCAATTCTGCTGCTCCAAACGCTTAACCAGAATGGCCTAGGGAAAAAATACACATACCGTTGCAATCGAGCGAGGTTCTACTTTCAGATGCAACAGGAATTTATGGGTCAGGTCAATCCGTTCGCGAGATATGGAAGTTTGAAGCTAAGAAATGGTTGAGAAGACAACAAATTTTTCGCAATTCTGCTGCTCCAAACGCTTAACCAGAATGGCCTAGGAAAAAATACACATACCGTTGTAATCGGGCGAGTTTCTACTTTCAGATGCCATAGGAATTTTTGGGTTAGGTCAATCCGTTCGCGAGATATGGGAGTTTGAAGCCAAGAAATGGTTGAGAATGCAAAAAATTTTTCGCAATTCTTCTGCTCCAAACGCTTAACCAGAATGGCATAGGGAAAAAATACACATACCGTTGTAATCGGGCGAGTTTCGACTTTCAGATGCAATAGGAATTTTTGGGTTAGGTCAATCCGTTCGCGAGATATGGGAGTTTGAAGCCAAGAAATGGTTGAGAATGCAAAAAATTTTTCGCAAATCTTCTGCTCCAAACGCTTAACCAGAATGGCCTAGGGAAAAAATACACATACCGTTGTAATCGGGCGAGTTTCGACTTTCAGATGCAATAGGAATTTTTGGGTTAGGTCAATCCGTTCGCGAGATATGGGAGTTTGAAGCCAAGAAATGGTTGAGAATGCAAAAAATTTTTCGCAAATCTTCTGCTCCAAACGCTTAACCAGAATGGCCTAGGGAAAAAATACACATACCGTTGTAATCGGGCGAGTTTCTACTTTCAGATCCAATAGGAATTTTTGGGTTAGGTCAATCCGTTCGCGAGATATGGGTGTTTGAAGCCAAGAAATGGTTGAGAAGGCAAAAATTTTTCGCAATTCTGCTGCTCCAAACGCTTAACCAGAATGGCCTAGGGAAAAAATACACATACCGTTGTAATCGAGCGAGGTTCTACTTTCAGATGCAACAGGAATTTATGGGTTAGGTCAATCCGTTCGCGAGATATGGAAGTTTGAAGCTAAGAAATGGTTGAGATGACAACAAATTTTTCGCAATTCTGCTGCTCCAAACGCTTAACCAGAATGGCCTAGGAAAAAATACACATACCGTTGTAATCGGGCGAGTTTCTACTTTCAGATGCAATAGGAATTTTTGGGTTAGGTCAATCCGTTCGCGAGATATGGGAGTTTGAAGCCAACAAATGGTTGAGAAGGCAAAAAATTTTTCACAATTCTGCTGCTCCAAACGCTTAACCAGAAAGGCCTAGGGAAAAAATACGCATACCGTTGTAATCGGGCGAGATTCTACTTTCAGATGCAATAGGAATTTTTGGGTTAGGTCAATCCGTTCGCGAGATATGGGAGTTTGAAGCCAAGAAATGGTTGAGAAGGCAAAAATTTTTCGCAATTCTGCTGCTCCAAACGCTTAAACAGAATGGCCTAGGGAAACCATACAGATACCGTTGTAATCGGGCGAGTTTCTACTTTCAGATGCAACAGGAATTTTTGGGTTAGGTCAATCCGTTGGCGAGATATGGGAGTTTGAAGCTAAGAAATGGTTGAGAAGACAACAAATCTTTCGCAATTCTGCTGCTCCAAACGCTTAACCAGAATGGGCTAGGGAAAAAATACACATACCGCTGTAATCGGGCGAGTTTCTACTTTCAGATGCAATAGGAACTTTTGGGTTAGGTCAATCCGTTCGCGAGATATGGGAGTTTGAAGCCAAGAAATGGTTGAGAAGGCAAAAAATTTTTCGCAATTCTGCTGCTACAAACGCTTAACCAGAATGGCCTAGGGAAAAAATACACATACCGTTGTAATCGGGCGAGTTTCTACTTTCAGATGCAATAGGAATTTTTGGGTTAGGTCAATCCGTTCGCGAGATATGGGAGTTTGAAGCTAAGAAATGGTTGTAAAGAAAACAAATTTTTCGCAATTCTGCTGCTCCAAACGCTTAACCAGAATGGCCTAGGGAAAAAATACACATACCGTTGAAATCGGGCGAGTTTCTACTTTCAGATCCAATAGGAATTTTTGGGTTGGGTCAATCCGTTCGCGAGATATGGGTGTTTGAAGCCAAGAAATGGTTGAGAAGGCAAAAAATTTTTCGCAATTCTGCTGCTCCAAACGCTTAACCAGAATGGCCTAGGGAAAAAATACACATACCGTTGTAATCGAGCGAGGTTCCACTTACAGATGCAACAGGAATTTATGGGTTAGGTCAATCCGTTCGCGAGATATGGAAGTTTGAAGCTAAGAAATGGTTGAGAAGACAACAAATTTTTCGCAATTCAGCTGCTCCAAACGCTTAACAGAATGGCCTAGGGAAAAAATACACATACCGTTGTAATCGGGCGAGTTTCTACTTTCAGATGCAATAGGAATTTTTGGGTTAGGTCAATCCGTTCGCGAGATATGGGAGTTTGAAGCCAAGAAAATGGTTGAGAAGGCAAAAAATTTTCGCAATTCTGCTGCTCCAAACGCTTAAACAGAATGGCATAGGGAAAAAATACAGATACCGTTGTAATCGGGCGAGTTTCTACTTTCAGATGCAACAGGAATTTTTGGGTTAGGTCAATCCGTTGGCGAGATATGGGAGTTTGAAGCTAAGAAATGGTTGAGAAGACAACAAATCTTTCGCAATTCTGCTGCTCCAAACGCTTAACCAGAATGGGCCTAGGGAAAAAAATACACATACCGCTGTAATCGGGCGAGTTTCTACTTTCAGATGCAATAGGAATTTTTGGGTTAGTCAATCCGTTCGCGAGATATGGGAGTTTGAAGCCAAGAAATGGTTGAGAAGGCAAAAAATTTTTCGCAATTCTGCTGCTACAAACGCTTAACCAGAATGGCCTAGGGAAAAAATACACATACCGTTGTAATCGAGCGAGGTTCCACTTTCAGATGCAACAGGAATTTATGGGTTAGGTCAATCCGTTCGCGAGATATGGAAGTTTGAAGCTAAGAAATGGTTGAGAAGACAACAAATTTTTCGCAATTCTGCTGCTCCAAACGCTTAACCAGAATGGTCTAGGAAAAAATACACATACCGTTGTAATCGGGCGAGTTTCTACTTTCAGATGCAATAGGAATTTTTGGGTTAGGTCAATCCGTTCGCGAGATATGGGAGTTTGAAGCTAAGAAATGGTTGTAAAGACAACAAATTTTTCGCAATTCTGCTGCTCCAAACGCTTAACCAGAATGGCCTAGGGAAAAAATACACATACCGTTGAAATCGGGCGAGTTTCTACTTTCAGATCCAATAGGAATTTTTGGGTTAGGTCAATCCGTTCGCGAGATATGGGTGTTTGAAGCCAAGAAATGGTTGAGAAGGCAAAAAATTTTTCGCAATTCTGCTGCTCCAAACGCTTAACAAGAATGGCCTAGGGAAAAAATACACATACCGTTGTAATCGAGCGAGGTTCCACTTTCAGATGCAACAGGAATTTATGGGTTAGGTCAATCCGTTCGCGAGATATGGAAGTTTGAAGCTAAGAAATGGTTGAGAAGACAACAAATTTTTCGAAATTCTGCTGCTCCAAACGCTTAACCAGAATGGCCTAGGAAAAAATACACATACCGTTGTAATCGGGCGAGTTTCTACTTTCAGATGCAATAGGAATTTTTGGGTTAGGTCAATCCGTTCGCGAGATATGGGAGTTTGAAGCCAACAAATGGTTGAGAAGGCAAAAAATTTTTCACAATTCTGCTGCTCCAAACGCTTAACCAGAATGGCCTAGGGAAAAAACACACATACCGTTGTAATCGGGCGAGTTTCTACTTTCAGATGCAATAGGAATTTTTGGGTTAGGTCAATCCGTTCGCGAGATATGGGAGTTTGAAGCCAAGAAATGGTTGAGAAGGCAAAAAATTTTTCGCAATTCTGCTGCTCCAAACGCTTAAACAGAATGGCATAGGGAAAAAATACAGATACCGTTGTAATCGGGCGAGTTTCTACTTTCAGATGCAACAGGAATTTTTGGGTTAGGTCAATCCGTTGGCGAGATATGGGAGTTTGAAGCTAAGAAATGGTTGAGAAGACAACAAATCTTTCGCAATTCTGCTGCTCCAAACGCTTAACCAGAATGGGCTAGGGAAAAAATACACATACCGCTGTAATCGGGCGAGTTTCTACTTTCAGATGCAATAGGAATTTTTGGGTTAGGTCAATCCGTTCGCGAGATATGGGAGTTTGAAGCCAAGAAATGGTTGAGAAGGCAAAAAATTTTTCGCAATTCTGCTGCTACAAACGCTTAACCAGAATGGCCTAGGGAAAAAATACACATACCGTTGTAATCGGGCGAGTTTCTACTTTCAGATGCAATAGGAATTTTTGGGTTAGGTCAATCCGTTCGCGAGATATGGGAGTTTGAAGCTAAGAAATGGTTGTAAAGACAACAAATTTTTCGCAATTCTGCTGCTCCAAACGCTTAACCAGAATGGCCTAGGGAAAAAATACACATACCGTTGAAATCGGGCGAGTTTCTACTTTCAGATCCAATAGGAATTTTTGGGTTAGGTCAATCCGTTCGCGAGATATGGGTGTTTGAAGCCAAGAAATGGTTGAGAAGGCAAAAAATTTTTCGCAATTCTGCTGCTCCAAACGCTTAACCAGAATGGCCTAGGGAAAAAATACACATACCGTTGTAATCGAGCGAGGTTCCACTTTCAGATGCAACAGGAATTTATGGGTTAGGTCAATCCGTTCGCGAGATATGGAAGTTTGAAGCTAAGAAATGGTTGAGAAGACAACAAATTTTTCGAAATTCTGCTGCTCCAAACGCTTAACCAGAATGGCCTAGGAAAAAATACACATACCGTTGTAATCGGGCGAGTTTCTACTTTCAGATGCAATAGGAATTTTTGGGTTAGGTCAATCCGTTCGCGAGATATGGGAGTTTGAAGCTAAGAAATGGTTGTAAAGACAACAAATTTTTCGCAATTCTGCTGCTCCAAACGCTTAACCAGAATGGCCTAGGGAAAAAATACACATACCGTTGTAATCGGGCGAGTTTCTATTTTCAGATGCAATAGGAATTTTTGGGTTAGGTCAATCCGTTCGCGAGATATGGGAGTTTGAAGCCAAGAAATGGTTGAGAAGGCAAAAATTTTTCGCAATTCTGCTGCTCCAAACGCTTAAACAGAATGGCCTAGGGAAACCATACAGATACCGTTGTAATCGGGCGAGTTTCTACTTTCAGATGCAACAGGAATTTTTGGGTTAGGTCAATCCGTTGGCGAGATATGGGAGTTTGAAGCTAAGAAATGGTTGAGAAGACAACAAATCTTTCGCAATTCTGCTGCTCCAAACGCTTAACCAGAATGGGCTAGGGAAAAAATACACATACCGCTGTAATCGGGCGAGTTTCTACTTTCAGATGCAATAGGAACTTTTGGGTTAGGTCAATCCGTTCGCGAGATATGGGAGTTTGAAGCCAAGAAATGGTTGAGAAGGCAAAAAATTTTTCGCAATTCTGCTGCTACAAACGCTTAACCAGAATGGCCTAGGGAAAAAATACACATACCGTTGTAATCGGGCGAGTTTCTACTTTCAGATGCAATAGGAATTTTTGGGTTAGGTCAATCCGTTCGCGAGATATGGGAGTTTGAAGCTAAGAAATGGTTGTAAAGAAAACAAATTTTTCGCAATTCTGCTGCTCCAAACGCTTAACCAGAATGGCCTAGGGAAAAAATACACATACCGTTGAAATCGGGCGAGTTTCTACTTTCAGATCCAATAGGAATTTTTGGGTTGGGTCAATCCGTTCGCGAGATATGGGTGTTTGAAGCCAAGAAATGGTTGAGAAGGCAAAAAATTTTTCGCAATTCTGCTGCTCCAAACGCTTAACCAGAATGGCCTAGGGAAAAAATACACATACCGTTGTAATCGAGCGAGGTTCCACTTACAGATGCAACAGGAATTTATGGGTTAGGTCAATCCGTTCGCGAGATATGGAAGTTTGAAGCTAAGAAATGGTTGAGAAGACAACAAATTTTTCGCAATTCTGCTGCTCCAAACGCTTAACCAGAATGGCCTAGGGAAAAAATACACATACCGTTGTAATCGGGCGAGTTTCTACTTTCAGATGCAATAGGAATTTTTGGGTTAGGTCAATCCGTTCGCGAGATATGGGAGTTTGAAGCCAAGAAATGGTTGAGAAGGCAAAAAATTTTTCGCAATTCTGCTGCTCCAAACGCTTAAACAGAATGGCATAGGGAAAAAATACAGATACCGTTGTAATCGGGCGAGTTTCTACTTTCAGATGCAACAGGAATTTTTGGGTTAGGTCAATCCGTTGGCGAGATATGGGAGTTTGAAGCTAAGAAATGGTTGAGAAGACAACAAATCTTTCGCAATTCTGCTGCTCCAAACGCTTAACCAGAATGGGCTAGGGAAAAAATACACATACCGCTGTAATCGGGCGAGTTTCTACTTTCAGATGCAATAGGAATTTTTGGGTTAGGTCAATCCGTTCGCGAGATATGGGAGTTTGAAGCCAAGAAATGGTTGAGAAGGCAAAAAATTTTTCGCAATTCTGCTGCTACAAACGCTTAACCAGAATGGCCTAGGGAAAAAATACACATACCGTTGTAATCGAGCGAGGTTCCACTTTCAGATGCAACAGGAATTTATGGGTTAGGTCAATCCGTTCGCGAGATATGGAAGTTTGAAGCTAAGAAATGGTTGAGAAGACAACAAATTTTTCGCAATTCTGCTGCTCCAAACGCTTAACCAGAATGGTCTAGGAAAAAATACACATACCGTTGTAATCGGGCGAGTTTCTACTTTCAGATGCAATAGGAATTTTTGGGTTAGGTCAATCCGTTCGCGAGATATGGGAGTTTGAAGCTAAGAAATGGTTGTAAAGACAACAAATTTTTCGCAATTCTGCTGCTCCAAACGCTTAACCAGAATGGCCTAGGGAAAAAATACACATACCGTTGAAATCGGGCGAGTTTCTACTTTCAGATCCAATAGGAATTTTTGGGTTAGGTCAATCCGTTCGCGAGATATGGGTGTTTGAAGCCAAGAAATGGTTGAGAAGGCAAAAAATTTTTCGCAATTCTGCTGCTCCAAACGCTTAACAAGAATGGCCTAGGGAAAAAATACACATACCGTTGTAATCGAGCGAGGTTCCACTTTCAGATGCAACAGGAATTTATGGGTTAGGTCAATCCGTTCGCGAGATATGGAAGTTTGAAGCTAAGAAATGGTTGAGAAGACAACAAATTTTTCGAAATTCTGCTGCTCCAAACGCTTAACCAGAATGGCCTAGGAAAAAATACACATACCGTTGTAATCGGGCGAGTTTCTACTTTCAGATGCAATAGGAATTTTTGGGTTAGGTCAATCCGTTCGCGAGATATGGGAGTTTGAAGCCAACAAATGGTTGAGAAGGCAAAAAATTTTTCACAATTCTGCTGCTCCAAACGCTTAACCAGAATGGCCTAGGGAAAAAATACACATACCGTTGTAATCGGGCGAGTTTCTACTTTCAGATGCAATAGGAATTTTTGGGTTAGGTCAATCCGTTCGCGAGATATGGGAGTTTGAAGCCAAGAAATGGTTGAGAAGGCAAAAAATTTTTCGCAATTCTGCTGCTCCAAACGCTTAAACAGAATGGCATAGGGAAAAAATACAGATACCGTTGTAATCGGGCGAGTTTCTACTTTCAGATGCAACAGGAATTTTTGGGTTAGGTCAATCCGTTGGCGAGATATGGGAGTTTGAAGCTAAGAAATGGTTGAGAAGACAACAAATCTTTCGCAATTCTGCTGCTCCAAACGCTTAACCAGAATGGGCTAGGGAAAAAATACACATACCGCTGTAATCGGGCGAGTTTCTACTTTCAGATGCAATAGGAATTTTTGGGTTAGGTCAATCCGTTCGCGAGATATGGGAGTTTGAAGCCAAGAAATGGTTGAGAAGGCAAAAAATTTTTCGCAATTCTGCTGCTACAAACGCTTAACCAGAATGGCCTAGGGAAAAAATACACATACCGTTGTAATCGAGCGAGGTTCCACTTTCAGATGCAACAGGAATTTATGGGTTAGGTCAATCCGTTCGCGAGATATGGAAGTTTGAAGCTAAGAAATGGTTGAGAAGACAACAAATTTTTCGCAATTCTGCTGCTCCAAACGCTTAACCAGAATGGTCTAGGAAAAAATACACATACCGTTGTAATCGGGCGAGTTTCTACTTTCAGATGCAATAGGAATTTTTGGGTTAGGTCAATCCGTTCGCGAGATATGGGAGTTTGAAGCTAAGAAATGGTTGTAAAGACAACAAATTTTTCGCAATTCTGCTGCTCCAAACGCTTAACCAGAATGGCCTAGGGAAAAAATACACATACCGTTGAAATCGGGCGAGTTTCTACTTTCAGATCCAATAGGAATTTTTGGGTTAGGTCAATCCGTTCGCGAGATATGGGTGTTTGAAGCCAAGAAATGGTTGAGAAGGCAAAAAATTTTTCGCAATTCTGCTGCTCCAAACGCTTAACAAGAATGGCCTAGGGAAAAAATACACATACCGTTGTAATCGAGCGAGGTTCCACTTTCAGATGCAACAGGAATTTATGGGTTAGGTCAATCCGTTCGCGAGATATGGAAGTTTGAAGCTAAGAAATGGTTGAGAAGACAACAAATTTTTCGAAATTCTGCTGCTCCAAACGCTTAACCAGAATGGCCTAGGAAAAAATACACATACCGTTGTAATCGGGCGAGTTTCTACTTTCAGATGCAATAGGAATTTTTGGGTTAGGTCAATCCGTTCGCGAGATATGGGAGTTTGAAGCCAACAAATGGTTGAGAAGGCAAAAAATTTTTCACAATTCTGCTGCTCCAAACGCTTAACCAGAATGGCCTAGGGAAAAAATACACATACCGTTGTAATCGGGCGAGTTTCTACTTTCAGATGCAATAGGAATTTTTGGGTTAGGTCAATCCGTTCGCGAGATATGGGAGTTTGAAGCCAAGAAATGGTTGAGAAGGCAAAAAATTTTTCGCAATTCTGCTGCTCCAAACGCTTAAACAGAATGGCATAGGGAAAAAATACAGATACCGTTGTAATCGGGCGAGTTTCTACTTTCAGATGCAACAGGAATTTTTGGGTTAGGTCAATCCGTTGGCGAGATATGGGAGTTTGAAGCTAAGAAATGGTTGAGAAGACAACAAATCTTTCGCAATTCTGCTGCTCCAAACGCTTAACCAGAATGGGCTAGGGAAAAAATACACATACCGCTGTAATCGGGCGAGTTTCTACTTTCAGATGCAATAGGAATTTTTGGGTTAGGTCAATCCGTTCGCGAGATATGGGAGTTTGAAGCCAAGAAATGGTTGAGAAGGCAAAAAATTTTTCGCAATTCTGCTGCTACAAACGCTTAACCAGAATGGCCTAGGGAAAAAATACACATACCGTTGTAATCGGGCGAGTTTCTACTTTCAGATGCAATAGGAATTTTTGGGTTAGGTCAATCCGTTCGCGAGATATGGGAGTTTGAAGCTAAGAAATGGTTGTAAAGACAACAAATTTTTCGCAATTCTGCTGCTCCAAACGCTTAACCAGAATGGCCTAGGGAAAAAATACACATACCGTTGAAATCGGGCGAGTTTCTACTTTCAGATCCAATAGGAATTTTTGGGTTAGGTCAATCCGTTCGCGAGATATGGGTGTTTGAAGCCAAGAAATGGTTGAGAAGGCAAAAAATTTTTCGCAATTCTGCTGCTCCAAACGCTTAACCAGAATGGCCTAGGGAAAAAATACACATACCGTTGTAATCGAGCGAGGTTCCACTTTCAGATGCAACAGGAATTTATGGGTTAGGTCAATCCGTTCGCGAGATATGGAAGTTTGAAGCTAAGAAATGGTTGAGAAGACAACAAATTTTTCGAAATTCTGCTGCTCCAAACGCTTAACCAGAATGGCCTAGGAAAAAATACACATACCGTTGTAATCGGGCGAGTTTCTACTTTCAGATGCAATAGGAATTTTTGGGTTAGGTCAATCCGTTCGCGAGATATGGGAGTTTGAAGCTAAGAAATGGTTGTAAAGACAACAAATTTTTCGCAATTCTGCTGCTCCAAACGCTTAACCAGAATGGCCTAGGGAAAAAATACACATACCGTTGTAATCGGGCGAGTTTCTATTTTCAGATGCAATAGGAATTTTTGGGTTAGGTCAATCCGTTCGCGAGATATGGGAGTTTGAAGCCAAGAAATGGTTGAGAAGGCAAAAAATTTTTCGCAATTCTGCTGCTCCAAACGCTTAAACAGAATGGCATAGGGAAAAAATACAGATACCGTTGTAATCGGGCGAGTTTCTACTTTCAGATGCAACAGGAATTTTTGGGTTAGGTCAATCCGTTGGCGAGATATGGGAGTTTGAAGCTAAGAAATGTTTGAGAAGACAACAAATTTTTCGCAATTCTGCTGCTCCAAACGCTTAACCAGAATGGCCTAGGAAAAAATACACATACCGTTGTAATCGGGCGAGTTTCTACTTTCAGATGCAATAGGAATTTTTGGGTTAGGTCAATCCGTTCGCGAGATATGGGAGTTTGAAGCCAACAAATGGTTGAGAAGGCAAAAAATTTTTCACAATTCTGCTGCTCCAAACGCTTAACCAGAATGGCCTAGGGAAAAAATACACATACCGTTGTAATCGGGCGAGTTTCTACTTTCAGATGCAATAGGAATTTTTGGGTTAGGTCAATCCGTTCGCGAGATATGGGAGTTTGAAGCCAAGAAATGGTTGAGAAGGCAAAAAATTTTTCGCAATTCTGCTGCTTCAAACGCTTAAACAGAATGGCATAGGGAAAAAATACAGATACCGTTGTAATCGGGCGAGTTTCTACTTTCAGATGCAACAGGAATTTTTGGGTTAGGTCAATCCGTTGGCGAGATATGGGAGTTTGAAGCTAAGAAATGGTTGAGAAGACAACAAATCTTTCGCAATTCTGCTGCTCCAAACGCTTAACCAGAATGGGCTAGGGAAAAAATACACATACCGCTGTAATCGGGCGAGTTTCTACTTTCAGATGCAATAGGAATTTTTGGGTTAGGTCAACCCGTTCGCGAAATATGGGAGTTTGAAGCCAAGAAATGGTTGAGAAGGCAAAAAATTTTTCGCAATTCAGCTGCACCAAACGCTTAACCAGAATGGCCTAGGGAAAAAATACAAATACCGTGGTAATCGGGCGAGTTTCTACTTTCAGATGCAACAGGAATTTTTGGGTTAAGTCAATCCGTTCGCGAGATACGGGAGTTTGAACCTAAGAAATAGTTGAGAAGACAACAAATTTTTCGCATTTCTGCTGCTCCAAACGCTTAACCAGAATGGCCTAGGGAAAAAATACACATACCGTTGTAATCGGGCGAGTTTCTACTTTCAGATGCAATAGGAATTTTTGGGTTAGGTCAATCCGTTCGCGAGATATGGGAGTTTGTAGCCAAGAAATAGTTGAGAATGCAAAAAATTTTTCGCAATTCTGCTTTCTCCAAACGCTTAACCAGAATGGCCTAGGAAAAAAATGCACATACCGTTGTAATCGGGCGAGTTTCTACTTTCAGATGCAACAGGAATTTTTGGGTTAGGTCAATCCGTTGGCGAGATATGGGAGTTTGAAGCTAAGAAATGGTTGAGAAGACAACAAATCTTTCGCAATTCTGCTGCTCCAAACGCTTAACCAGAATGGGCTAGGGAAAAAATACACATACCGCTGTAATCGGGCGAGTTTCTACTTTCAGATGCAATAGGAATTTTTGGGTTAGATCAATCCGTTCGCGAGATATGGGAGTTTGAAGCCAAGAAATGGTTGAGAAGGCAAAAAATTTTTCGCAATTCTGCTGCTCCAAACGCTTAACCAGAATGGCCTAGGGAAAAAATACACGTACCGTTGTAATCGGGCGAGCTTCGGCTTTCAGATGCAACAGGAATTTTTGGGTTAGGTCAATCCGTTCGCGAGATGTGGGAGTTTGAAGACAAGAAACGGTTGAGAAGACAAGAAATTTTTCGCAATTCTGCTGCTCCAAACGCTTAACCAGAATGGCCTAGGGAAACAATACACATACCGTTGTAATCGGGCGAGTTTCTACTTTCAGATGCAATAGGAATTTTTGGGTTAGGTCAATCCGTTCGCGAAATATGGGATTTTGAAGCTAAGAAATGGTTGAGAAGACATCAAACTTTTCGCACTTCTGCTGCTCCAAACGCTTAACCAGAATGGCCTTGGGAAAAAATACACATACCGTTGTAATCGGGCGAGTTTCTACTTTAAGATGCAATAGGAATTTTTGGGTTAGGTCAATCCGTTCGCGAGATATGGGAGTTTGAAGCTAAGAAATGGTTGAGAAGACAAGAAATGTTTCGCAATTCTGCTGCTCCAAACGCTTGACCAGAGTGGGCTAGGGAAAAAATACACATACCGTTGTAATCGGGCGAGTTTCTACTTCCAGACGCTACAGGAATTTTTGGGTTAGGTCAATCCGTTCGCGAGATATGGGAGTTTGAAGCCAAGAAATGGTTGAGAAGGCAATAAATTTTTCGCAATTCTGCTGCTCCAAACGCTTAACCAGAATGGCCTAGGGAAAAAATACACATACCGCTGTAATCGGGCGAGTTTCTACCTTCAGATGCAATACGAATTTTTGGGTTAGGTCAATCCGTTCGCGAGATATGGGAGTTTGAAGCTAAGAAATGGTTGAGAAGACAACAAATTTTTCGCAATTCTGCTGCTCCGAACGCTTGACCAGAATGGGCTAGGGAAAAAATACACATACCGTTGTAATCGGGCGAGTTTCGACTTTCAGATGCAATAGGAATTTTTGGGTTAGGTCAATCCGTTCGCGAGATATGGGAGTTTGAAGCTAAGAAATGGTTGAGAAGACAACAAATCTTTCGCAATTCTGCTGCTCCAAACGCTTAACCAGAATGGGCTAGGGAAAAAATACACATACCGCTGTAATCGGGCGAGTTTCTACTTTCAGATGCAATAGGAATTTTTGGGTTAGGTCAATCCGTTCGCGAGATATGGGAGTTTGAAGCTAAGAAATGGTTGTGAAGACAACAAATTTTTCGCAATTCTGCTGCTCCAAACGCTTAACCAGAATGGCCTAGGGAAAAAATACACATACCGTTGAAATCGGGCGAGTTTCTACTTTCAGATCCAATAGGAATTTTTGGGTTAGGTCAATCCGTTCGCGAGATATGGGTGTTTGAAGCCAAGAAATGGTTGAGAAGGCAAAAAATTTTTCGCAATTCTGCTGCTCCAAACGCTTAACCAGAATGGCCTAGGGAAAAAATACACATACCGTTGTAATCGAGCGAGGTTCTACTTTCAGATGCAACAGGAATTTATGGGTTAGGTCAATCCGTTCGCGAGATATGGAAGTTTGAAGCTAAGAAATGGTTGAGAAGACAACAAATTTTTCGCAATTCTGCTGCTCCAAACGCTTAACCAGAATGGCCTAGGAAAAAATACACATACC
This sequence comes from Ptiloglossa arizonensis, assembly GCF_051014685.1. NCBI lineage: Eukaryota > Metazoa > Arthropoda > Insecta > Hymenoptera > Colletidae > Ptiloglossa > Ptiloglossa arizonensis. The sequence continues at coordinate 380,424 of NW_027478684.1, read as the reverse complement.
GTTGTAATCGGGCGAGTTTCTACTTTCAGATGCAATAGGAATTTTTGGGTTAGGTCAATCCGTTCGCGAGATATGGGAGTTTGAAGCCAAGAAATGGTTGAGAAGGCAAAAAATTTTTCGCAATTCTGCTGCTCCAAACGCTTAAACAGAATGGCCTAGGGAAAAAATACAGATACCGTTGTAATCGGGCGAGTTTCTACTTTCAGATGCAACAGGAATTTTTGGGTTAGGTCAATCCGTTGGCGAGATATGGGAGTTTGAAGCTAAGAAATGGTTGAGAAGACAACAAATCTTTCGCAATTCTGCTGCTCCAAACGCTTAACCAGAATGGGCTAGGGAAAAAATACACATACCGCTGTAATCGGGCGAGTTTCTACTTTCAGAAGCAATAGGAATTTTTGGTTTAGGTCAATCCGTTCGCGAGATATGGGAGTTTGAAGCCAAGAAATGGTTGAGAAGGCAAAAAATTTTTCGCAATTCTGCTGCTCCAAACGCTTAACCAGAATGGCCTAGGGAAAAAATACACATACCGTTGTAATCGGGCGAGTTTCTACTTTCAGATGCAATAGGAATTTTTGGGTTAGGTCAATCCGTTCGCGAGATATGGGAGTTTGAAGCTAAGAAATGGTTGTGAAGACAACAAATTTTTCGCAATTCTGCTGCTCCAAACGCTTCACCAGAATGGCCTAGGGAAAAAATACACATACCGTTGAAATCGGGCGAGTTTCTACTTTCAGATCCAATAGGAATTTTTGGGTTAGGTCAATCCGTTCGCGAGATATGGGTGTTTGAAGCCAAGAAATGGTTGAGAAGGCAAAAAATTTTTCGCAATTCTGCTGCTCCAAACGCTTAACCAGAATGGCCTAGGGAAAAAATACACATACCGTTGTAATCGAGCGAGGTTCTACTTTCAGATGCAACAGGAATTTATGGGTTAGGTCAATCCGTTCGCGAGATATGGAAGTTTGAAGCTAAGAAATGGTTGAGAAGACAACAAATTTTTCGCAATTCTGCTGCTCCGAACGCTTGACCAGAATGGGCTAGGGAAAAAATACACATACCGTTGTAATCGGGCGAGTTTCTACTTTCAGATGCAATAGGAATTTTTGGGTTAGGTCAATCCGTTCGCGAGATATGGGAGTTTGATGCCAAGAAATGGTTGAGGAGGCAAAAAATTTTTCGCAATTCTGCTGCTCCAAACGCTTAACCAGAATGGCCTAGGGAAAAAATACACATACCGTTGAAATCGGGCGAGTTTCTACTTTCAGATGCAATAGGAATTTTTGGGTTAGGTCAATCCGTTCGCGAGATATGGGAGTTTGAAGCCAACAAATGGTTGAGAAGGCAAAAAATTTTTCACAATTCTGCTGCTCCAAACGCTTAACCAGAATGGCCTAGGGAAAAAATACACATACCGCTGTAATCGGGCGAGTTTCTACTTTCAGATGCAATAGGAATTTTTGGGTTAGGTCAATCCGTTCGCGAGATATGGGAGTTTGAAGCCAAGAAATGGTTGAGAAGGCAAAAAATTTTTCGCAATTCTGCTGCTCCAAACGCTTAACCAGAATGGCCTAGGGAAAAAATACACATACCGTTGTAATCGGGCGAGTTTCTACTTTCAGATGCAATAGGAATTTTTGGGTTAGGCCAATCCGTTCGCGAGATATGGGAGTTTGAAGCTAAGAAATGGTTGTGAAGACAACAAATTTTTCGCAATTCTGCTGCTCCAAACGCTTAACCAGAATGGCCTAGGGAAAAAATACACATACCGTTGAAATCGGGCGAGTTTCTACTTTCAGATCCAATAGGAATTTTTGGGTTAGGTCAATCCGTTCGCGAGATATGGGTGTTTGAAGCCAAGAAATGGTTGAGAAGGCAAAAAATTTTTCGCAATTCTGCTGCTCCAAACGCTTAACCAGAATGGCCTAGGGAAAAAATACACATACCGTTGTAATCGAGCGAGGTTCTACTTTCAGATGCAACAGGAATTTATGGGTTAGGTCAATCCGTTCGCGAGATATGGAAGTTTGAAGCTAAGAAATGGTTGAGATGACAACAAATTTTTCGCAATTCTGCTGCTCCAAACGCTTAACCAGAATGGCCTAGGAAAAAATACACATACCGTTGTAATCGGGCGAGTTTCTACTTTCAGATGCAATAGGAATTTTTGGGTTAGGTCAATCCGTTCGCGAGATATGGGAGTTTGAAGCCAACAAATGGTTGAGAAGGCCAAAAATTTTTCACAATTCTGCTGCTCCAAACGCTTAACCAGAATGGCCTAGGGAAAAAATACACATACCGTTGTAATCGGGCGAGTTTCTACTTTCAGATGCAATAGGAATTTTTGGGTTAGGTCAATCCGTTCGCGAGATATGGGAGTTTGCAGCCAAGAAATAGTTGAGAATGCAAAAAATTTTTCGCAATTCTGCTGCTCCAAACGCTTAACCAGAATGGCCTAGGAAAAAAATGCACATACCGTTGTAATCGGGCGAGTTTCTACTTTCAGATGCAACAGGAATTTTTGGGTTAGGTCAATCCGTTGGCGAGATATGGGAGTTTGAAGCTAAGAAATGGTTGAGAAGACAACAAATCTTTCGCAATTCTGCTGCTCCAAACGCTTAACCAGAATGGGCTAGGGAAAAAATACACATACCGCTGTAATCGGGCGAGTTTCTACTTTCAGATGCAATAGGAATTTTTGGGTTAGATCAATCCGTTCGCGAGATATGGGAGTTTGAAGCCAAGAAATGGTTGAGAAGGCAAAAAATTTTTCGCGATTCTGCTGCTCCAAACGCTTAACCAGAATGGCCTAGGGAAAAAATACACGTACCGTTGTAATCGGGCGAGCTTCGGCTTTCAGATGCAACAGGAATTTTTGGGTTAGGTCAATCCGTTCGCGAGATGTGGGAGTTTGAAGACAAGAAACGGTTGAGATGACAAGAAATTTTTCGCAATTCTGCTGCTCCAAACGCTTAACCAGAATGGCCTAGGGAAAAAATACACATACCGCTGTAATCGGGCGAGTTTCTACTTTCAGATGCAATACGAATTTTTGGGTTAGGTCAATCCGTTCGCGAGATATGGGAGTTTGAAGCTAAGAAATGGTTGAGAAGACAACAAATTTTTCGCAATTCTGCTGCTCCGAACGCTTGACCAGAATGGGCTAGGGAAAAAATACACATACCGTTGTAATCGGGCGAGTTTCTACTTCCAGACGCTACAGGAATTTTTGGGTTAGGTCAATCCGTTCGCGAGATATGGGAGTTTGAAGCCAAGAAATGGTTGAGAAGGCTATAAATTTTTCGCAATTCTGCTGCTCCAAACGCTTAACCCGAATGGCCTAGGGAAAAAATACACATACCGCTGTAATCGGGCGAGGTTCTACTTTCAGATGCAATAGGAATTTTTGGGTTAGGTCAATCCGTTCGCGAGATATGGGAGTTTGAAGCCAAGAAATGGTTGAGAAGGCAAAAAATTTTTCGCAATTCTGCTGCTCCAAACGCTTAACCAGAATGGCCTAGGGAAAAAATAAACATACCGTTGTAATCGGGCGAGTTTCTACTTTCAGATGCAATACGAATTTTTGGGTTAGGTCAATCCGTTCGCGAGATATGGGAGTTTGAAGCTAAGAAATGGTTGAGAAGACAACAAATTTTTCGCAATTCTGCAGCTCCGAACGCTTGACCAGAATGGGCTAGGGAAAAAATACACATACCGTTGTAATCGGGCGAGTTTCTACTTCCAGACGCTACAGGAATTTTTGGGTTAGGTCAATCCGTTCGCGAGATATGGGAGTTTGAAGCCAAGAAATGGTTGAGAAGGATAAAAAATTTTTCGGAGTTCTGCTTCTCCAAACGCTTAACCAGAATGGGCTAGGGAAAAAATACACATACCGCTGTAATCGGGCGAGTTTCTACTTTCAGATGCAATAGGAATTTTTGGGTTAGATCAATCCGTTCGCGAGATATGGGAGTTTGAAGCCAAGAAATGGTTGAGAAGGCAAAAAATTTTTCGCGATTCTGCTGCTCCAAACGCTTAACCAGAATGGCCTAGGGAAAAAATACACGTACCGTTGTAATCGGGCGAGCTTCGGCTTTCAGATGCAACAGGAATTTTTGGGTTAGGTCAATCCGTTCGCGAGATGTGGGAGTTTGAAGACAAGAAACGGTTGAGATGACAAGAAATTTTTCGCAATTCTGCTGCTCCAAACGCTTAACCAGAATGGCCTAGGGAAAAAATACACATACCGCTGTAATCGGGCGAGTTTCTACTTTCAGATGCAATACGAATTTTTGGGTTAGGTCAATCCGTTCGCGAGATATGGGAGTTTGAAGCTAAGAAATGGTTGAGAAGACAACAAATTTTTCGCAATTCTGCTGCTCCGAACGCTTGACCAGAATGGGCTAGGGAAAAAATACACATACCGTTGTAATCGGGCGAGTTTCTACTTCCAGACGCTACAGGAATTTTTGGGTTAGGTCAATCCGTTCGCGAGATATGGGAGTTTGAAGCCAAGAAATGGTTGAGAAGGCTATAAATTTTTCGCAATTCTGCTGCTCCAAACGCTTAACCCGAATGGCCTAGGGAAAAAATACACATACCGCTGTAATCGGGCGAGGTTCTACTTTCAGATGCAATAGGAATTTTTGGGTTAGGTCAATCCGTTCGCGAGATATGGGAGTTTGAAGCCAAGAAATGGTTGAGAAGGCAAAAAATTTTTCGCAATTCTGCTGCTCCAAACGCTTAACCAGAATGGCCTAGGGAAAAAATAAACATACCGTTGTAATCGGGCGAGTTTCTACTTTCAGATGCAATACGAATTTTTGGGTTAGGTCAATCCGTTCGCGAGATATGGGAGTTTGAAGCTAAGAAATGGTTGAGAAGACAACAAATTTTTCGCAATTCTGCAGCTCCGAACGCTTGACCAGAATGGGCTAGGGAAAAAATACACATACCGTTGTAATCGGGCGAGTTTCTACTTCCAGACGCTACAGGAATTTTTGGGTTAGGTCAATCCGTTCGCGAGATATGGGAGTTTGAAGCCAAGAAATGGTTGAGAAGGATAAAAAATTTTTCGGAGTTCTGCTTCTCCAAACGCTTAACCAGAATGGGCTAGGGAAAAAATACACATACCGCTGTAATCGGGCGAGTTTCTACTTTCAGATGCAATAGGAATTTTTGGGTTAGATCAATCCGTTCGCGAGATATGGGAGTTTGAAGCCAAGAAATGGTTGAGAAGGCAAAAAATTTTTCGCAATTCTGCTGCTCCAAACGCTTAACCAGAATGGCCTAGGGAAAAAATACACGTACCGTTGTAATCGGGCGAGCTTCGGCTTTCAGATGCAACAGGAATTTTTGGGTTAGGTCAATCCGTTCGCGAGATGTGGGAGTTTGAAGACAAGAAACGGTTGAGAAGACAAGAAATTTTTCGCAATTCTGCTGCTCCAAACGCTTAACCAGAATGGCCTAGGGAAAAAATACACATACCGCTGTAATCGGGCGAGTTTCTACTTTCAGATGCAATACGAATTTTTGGGTTAGGTCAATCCGTTCGCGAGATATGGGAGTTTGAAGCTAAGAAATGGTTGAGAAGACAACAAATTTTTCGCAATTCTGCTGCTCCGAACGCTTGACCAGAATGGGCTAGGGAAAAAATACACATACCGTTGTAATCGGGCGAGTTTCTACTTCCAGACGCTACAGGAATTTTTGGGTTAGGTCAATCCGTTCGCGAGATATGGGAGTTTGAAGCCAAGAAATGGTTGAGAAGGCTATAAATTTTTCGCAATTCTGCTGCTCCAAACGCTTAACCCGAATGGCCTAGGGAAAAAATACACATACCGCTGTAATCGGGCGAGGTTCTACTTTCAGATGCAATAGGAATTTTTGGGTTAGGTCAATCCGTTCGCGAGATATGGGAGTTTGAAGCCAAGAAATGGTTGAGAAGGCAAAAAATTTTTCGCAATTCTGCTGCTCCAAACGCTTAACCAGAATGGCCTAGGGAAAAAATAAACATACCGTTGTAATCGGGCGAGTTTCTACTTTCAGATGCAATACGAATTTTTGGGTTAGGTCAATCCGTTCGCGAGATATGGGAGTTTGAAGCTAAGAAATGGTTGAGAAGACAACAAATTTTTCGCAATTCTGCAGCTCCGAACGCTTGACCAGAATGGGCTAGGGAAGAAATACGCATACCGTTGTAATCGGGCGAGTTTCTACTTCCAGACGCTACAGGAATTTTTGGGTTAGGTCAATCCGTTCGCGAGATATGGGAGTTTGAAGCCAAGAAATGGTTGAGAAGGATAAAAAATTTTTCGGAGTTCTGCTTCTCCAAACGCTTAACCAGAATGGCCTAGGGAAAAAATACACACACCGTTGTAATGGGGCGAGTTTCTACTTTCAGATGCAATAGGAATTTTTGGGTTAGGTCAATCCGTTCGCGAGATATGGGAGTTTGAAGCCAAGAAATGGTTGAGAAGGCAAAAAGTTTTTCGCATTTCTGCTGCTCCAAACGCTTAACCAGAATGGCCTAGGGAAAAAATACACATACCGTTGTAATCGGGCGAGTTTCTACTTCCAGACGCTACAGGAATTTTTGGGTTAGTTCAATCCGTTCGCGAGATATGGGAGTTTGAAGCCAAGAAATGGTTGAGAAGGCTATAAATTTTTCGCAATTCTGCTGCTCCAAACGCTTAACCCGAATGGCCTAGGGAAAAAATACACGTACCGCTGTAATCGGGCGAGGTTCTACTTTCAGATGCAATAGGAATTTTTGGGTTAGGTCAATCCGTTCGCGAGATATGGGAGTTTGAAGCCAAGAAATGGTTGAGAAGGCAAAAAATTTTTCGCAATTCTGCTGCTCCAAACGCTTAACCAGAATGGCCTAGGGAAAAAATAAACATACCGTTGTAATCGGGCGAGTTTCTACTTTCAGATGCAATACGAATTTTTGGGTTAGGTCAATCCGTTCGCGAGATATGGGAGTTTGAAGCTAAGAAATGGTTGAGAAGGCAAAAAATTTTTCGCATTTCTGCTGCTCCAAACGCTTAACCAGAATGGTCTAGGGAAACAATACACATACCGTTGTAATCGGGCGAGTTTCTACTTTCAGATGCAATAGGAATTTTTGGGTTAGGTCAACCCGTTCGCGAGATATGGGAGTTTGAAGCCAAGAAATGGTTGAGAAGGCAAAAAATTTGACGCAATTCTGCTGCTCCAAACGCTGAACCAGAATGGCCTAGGGAAAAAATACACACACCGTTGTAATGGGGCCAGTTTCTACTTTCAGATGCAATAGGAATTTTTGGGTTAGGTCAATCCGTTCGCGAGATATGGGAGTTTGAAGCCAAGAAATGGTTGAGAAGGCAAAAAATTTTTCGCAATTCTGCTGCTCCAAACGCTTAACCAGAATGGCCTAGGGAAAAAATACACATACCGTTGTAATCGGGCGAGTTTCTACTTTCAGATACAATAGGAATGTTTGGGTTAGGTCAATCCGCTCGCGAGATGTGGGAGTTTGAAGATAAGAAATGGTTGAGAAGACAACAAATTTGTCGCACTTCTGCTCTTCCAGCGCTTAACCAGAATGCTCCAGGGAAAAAATACGCATACAGTTGTAATCGGGCGAGTTTGTACTTTCAGACGCTGCAGGAATTTTTAGGTTTGGTCAATCCGTTCGCGAGATATGGGAGTTTGAAACCAAGAAATGGTTGAGAAGGCAAAAAATTTTTCGCATTTCTGCTGATCCAAACGCTTAACCAGAATGGCCTAGGGAAAAAATACACATACCGTTGTAATCGGGCGAGTTTCTACTTTCAGATGCAATAGGAATTTTTCGGTTAGGTCAACCCGTTCGCGAGATATGGGAGTTTGAAGCCAAGAAATGGTGGAGAAGGCAAAAAATTTTTCGCAATTCTGCTGCTCCAAACGCTTAACCAGAATGGCCTAGGGAAAAAATACACATACCGTTGTAATCGGGCGAGTTTCTACTTTCAGATGCAATAGGAATTTTTGGGTTAGGTCAATCCGTTCGCGAGATATGGGAGTTTGAAGCCAAGAAATGGTTGTGAAGGCAAACAATTTTTCGCAATTCTGCTGCTCCAAACGCTTAATCAGAATGGCCTAGGGGAAAAATACACATACCGTTGTAACCGGGCGAGTTTCTACTTTCAGATGCAATAGGACTTTTTGGGTTAGGTCAATCCGTTCGCGAGATATGGGAGTTTGAAGCCAAGAAATGTTTGTGAAGGCAAAAAATTTTTCGCAATTCTGCTGCTCCAAACGCTTAACCAGAATGGCCTAGGGAAAAAATACACATACCGTTGTAGTCGGGCGAGTTCCTACTTTCAGATGCAACAGGAATTTTTGGGTTAGGTCAATCCGTTCGCGAGATATGGGTGTTTGAAGCTAAGAAATGGTTGAGAAGACAACAAATTTTTCGCACTTCTGCTGCTCCAAAAGCTTAACCAGAATGGCCTAGGGGAAAAATACACATACCGTTGTAATCGGGCGAGTTTCTACTTTCAGATGCAATAGGACTTTTTGGGTGAGGTCGATCCGTTCGCGAGATATGGGAGTTCGAAGCTAAGAAACGGTTGAGAAGACAACAAATTTTTCGCACTTCCGCTGCTCCAAAAGCTTAACCAGAATGGCCTAGGGAAAAAATACACATACCGCTGTAATCGGGGGAGGTTCTACTTTCAGATGCAATAGGAATTTTTGGGTTAGGTCAAACCGTTCGCGAGATATGGGAGTTTGAAGCCAAGAAATGGTTGAGAAGGCAAAAAATTTTTCGCAATTCTGCTGCTCCAAACGCTTAACCAGATTGGCCTAGGGAAAAAATAAACATACCGTTGTAATCGGGCGAGTTTCATCTTTCAGATGCAATAGGAATTTTTGGGTTAGGTCAATCCGTTCGCGAGATATGGGAGTTTGAAGCCAAGAAATGGTTGAGAAGGCAAAAAATTTTTCGCAATTCTGCTGCTCCAAACGCTTAACCAGAATGGCCTAGGGAAAAAATACACATACCGCTCTAATCGGGCGAGTTTCTACTTTCAGATGCAATAGGAATTTTTGGGTTAGGTCAATCCGTTCGCGAGATATGGGAGTTTGAAGCTAAGAAATGGTTGAGAAGACAACAAATTTTTCGCAACTCTGCTGCTCCGAACACTTGACCAGAATGGGCTAGGGAAAAAATACACATACCGTTGTAATCGGGCGAGTTTCTACTTCCAGACGCTACAGGAATTTTTGGGTTATGTCAATCCGTTCGCGAGATATGGGAGTTTGAAGCCAAGAAATGGTTGAGAAGGATAAAAAATTTTTCGGAATTCTGCTTCTCCAAACGCTTAACCAGAATGGCCTAGGGAAAAAAATCCATACCGCTGTAATCGGGCGAGTTTCTATTTTCAGATGCAATAGGAATTTTTGGGTTGGGTCAATCCGTTCGCGAGATATGGGAGTTTGAAGCCAAGAAATGGTTGTGAAGGCAAACAATTTTTCGCAATTCTGCTGCTCCAAACGCTTAACCAGAATGGCCTAGGGGAAAAATACACATACCGTTGTAACCGGGCGAGTTTCTACTTTCAGATGCAATAGGACTTTTTGGGTTAGGTCAATCCGTTCGCGAGATATGGGAGTTTGAAGCCAAGAAATGTTTGTGAAGGCAAAAAATTTTTCGCAATTCTGCTGCTCCAAACGCTTAACCAGAATGGCCTAGGGAAAAAATACACATACCGTTGTAGTCGGGCGAGTTCCTACTTTCAGATGCAACAGGAATTTTTGGGTTAGGTCAATCCGTTCGCGAGATATGGGTGTTTGAAGCTAAGAAATGGTTGAGAAGACAACAAATTTTTCGCACTTCTGCTGCTCCAAAAGCTTAACCAGAAAGGCCTAGGGGAAAAATACACATACCGTTGTAATCGGGCGAGTTTCTACTTTCAGATGCAATAGGACTTTTTGGGTTAGGTCAATCCGTTCGCGAGATATGGGAGTTTGAAGCCAAGAAATGGTTGTGAAGGCAAACAATTTTTCGCAATTCTGCTGCTCCAAACGCTTAATCAGAATGGCCTAGGGGAAAAATACACATACCGTTGTAACCGGGCGAGTTTCTACTTTCAGATGCAATAGGACTTTTTGGGTTAGGTCAATCCGTTCGCGAGATATGGGAGTTTGAAGCCAAGAAATGTTTGTGAAGGCAAAAAATTTTTCGCAATTCTGCTGCTCCAAACGCTTAACCAGAATGGCCTAGGGAAAAAATACACATACCGTTGTAGTCGGGCGAGTTCCTACTTTCAGATGCAACAGGAATTTTTGGGTTAGGTCAATCCGTTCGCGAGATATGGGTGTTTGAAGCTAAGAAATGGTTGAGAAGACAACAAATTTTTCGCACTTCTGCTGCTCCAAAAGCTTAACCAGAATGGCCTAGGGGAAAAATACACATACCGTTGTAATCGGGCGAGTTTCTACTTTCAGATGCAATAGGACTTTTTGGGTGAGGTCGATCCGTTCGCGAGATATGGGAGTTCGAAGCTAAGAAACGGTTGAGAAGACAACAAATTTTTCGCACTTCCGCTGCTCCAAAAGCTTAACCAGAATGGCCTAGGGAAAAAATACACATACCGCTGTAATCGGGGGAGGTTCTACTTTCAGATGCAATAGGAATTTTTGGGTTAGGTCAAACCGTTCGCGAGATATGGGAGTTTGAAGCCAAGAAATGGTTGAGAAGGCAAAAAATTTTTCGCAATTCTGCTGCTCCAAACGCTTAACCAGATTGGCCTAGGGAAAAAATAAACATACCGTTGTAATCGGGCGAGTTTCATCTTTCAGATGCAATAGGAATTTTTGGGTTAGGTCAATCCGTTCGCGAGATATGGGAGTTTGAAGCCAAGAAATGGTTGAGAAGGCAAAAAATTTTTCGCAATTCTGCTGCTCCAAACGCTTAACCAGAATGGCCTAGGGAAAAAATACACATACCGCTCTAATCGGGCGAGTTTCTACTTTCAGATGCAATAGGAATTTTTGGGTTAGGTCAATCCGTTCGCGAGATATGGGAGTTTGAAGCTAAGAAATGGTTGAGAAGACAACAAATTTTTCGCAACTCTGCTGCTCCGAACACTTGACCAGAATGGGCTAGGGAAAAAATACACATACCGTTGTAATCGGGCGAGTTTCTACTTCCAGACGCTACAGGAATTTTTGGGTTATGTCAATCCGTTCGCGAGATATGGGAGTTTGAAGCCAAGAAATGGTTGAGAAGGATAAAAAATTTTTCGGAATTCTGCTTCTCCAAACGCTTAACCAGAATGGCCTAGGGAAAAAATAAACATACCGTTGTAATCGGGCGAGTTTCATCTTTCAGATGCAATAGGAATTTTTGGGTTAGGTCAATCCGTTCGCGAGATATGGGAGTTTGAAGCCAAGAAATGGTTGAGAAGGCAAAAAATTTTTCGCAATTCTGCTGCTCCAAACGCTTAACCAGAATGGCCTAGGGAAAAAATACACATACCGCTCTAATCGGGCGAGTTTCTACTTTCAGATGCAATAGGAATTTTTGGGTTAGGTCAATCCGTTCGCGAGATATGGGAGTTTGAAGCTAAGAAATGGTTGAGAAGACAACAAATTTTTCGCAACTCTGCTGCTCCGAACACTTGACCAGAATGGGCTAGGGAAAAAATACACATACCGTTGTAATCGGGCGAGTTTCTACTTCCAGACGCTACAGGAATTTTTGGGTTATGTCAATCCGTTCGCGAGATATGGGAGTTTGAAGCCAAGAAATGGTTGAGAAGGATAAAAAATTTTTCGGAATTCTGCTTCTCCAAACGCTTAACCAGAATGGCCTAGGGAAAAAAATCCATACCGCTGTAATCGGGCGAGTTTCTATTTTCAGATGCAATAGGAATTTTTGGGTTGGGTCAATCCGTTCGCGAGATATGGGAGTTTGAAGCCAAGAAATGGTTGTGAAGGCAAACAATTTTTCGCAATTCTGCTGCTCCAAACGCTTAACCAGAATGGCCTAGGGGAAAAATACACATACCGTTGTAACCGGGCGAGTTTCTACTTTCAGATGCAATAGGACTTTTTGGGTTAGGTCAATCCGTTCGCGAGATATGGGAGTTTGAAGCCAAGAAATGTTTGTGAAGGCAAAAAATTTTTCGCAATTCTGCTGCTCCAAACGCTTAACCAGAATGGCCTAGGGAAAAAATACACATACCGTTGTAGTCGGGCGAGTTCCTACTTTCAGATGCAACAGGAATTTTTGGGTTAGGTCAATCCGTTCGCGAGATATGGGTGTTTGAAGCTAAGAAATGGTTGAGAAGACAACAAATTTTTCGCACTTCTGCTGCTCCAAAAGCTTAACCAGAAAGGCCTAGGGGAAAAATACACATACCGTTGTAATCGGGCGAGTTTCTACTTTCAGATGCAATAGGACTTTTTGGGTGAGGTCGATCCGTTCGCGAGATATGGGAGTTCGAAGCTAAGAAACGGTTGAGAAGACAACAAATTTTTCGCACTTCCGCTGCTCCAAAAGCTTAACCAGAATGGCCTAGGGAAAAAATACACATGCCGTTGTAATCGGTCGAGTTTCTACTTTCAGATGCAATAGGACTTTTTGGGTTAGGTCAATCCGTTCGCGAGATATGGGAGTTTGAAGCTAAGAAATGGTTGAGAAGACAACAAATTTTTCGCAATTCTGCTGCTCCGAACGCTTAACCAGAGTGGCCTAGGGAAAAAATACACATACCGCTGTAATCGGGCGAGTTTCTACTTTCAGATGCAATAGGAATTTTTGGGTTAGGTCAATCCGTTCGCGAGATATGGGAGTTTGAAGCTAAGAAATGGTTGAGAAGACAACAAATTTTTCGCAATTCTGCTGCTCCGAACGCTTGACCAGAATGGGCAAGGGAAAAAATACACATACCGTTGTAATCGGGCGAGTTTCTACTTCCAGACGCTACAGGAATTTTTGGGTTAGGTCAATCCGTTCGCGAGATATGGGTGTTTGAAGCCAAGAAATGGTTGAGAAGGCTATAAATTTTTCGCAATTCTGCTGCTCCAAACGCTTAAACAGAATGGCCTAGGGAAAAAATACACATACCGCTGTAATCGGGGGAGGTTCTACTTTCAGATGCAATAGGAATTTTTGGGTTAGGTCAAACCGTTCGCGAGATATGGGAGTTTGAAGCCAAGAAATGGTTGAGAAGGCAAAAAATTTTTCGCAATTCTGCTGCTCCAAACGCTTAACCAGATTGGCCTAGGGAAAAAATAAACATACCGTTGTAATCGGGCGAGTTTCTACTTTCAGATGCAATAGGAATTTTTGGGTTAGGTCAATCCGTTCGCGAGATATGGGAGTTTGAAGCTAAGAAATGGTTGAGAAGACAACAAATTTTTCGCAATTCTGCTGCTCCGAACACTTGACCAGAATGGGCTAGGGAAAAAATACACATACCGTTGTAATCGGGCGAGTTTCTACTTCCAGACGCTACAGGAATTTTTGGGTTATGTCAATCCGTTCGCGAGATATGGGAGTTTGAAGCCAAGAAATGGTTGAGAAGGATAAAAAATTTTTCGGAATTCTGCTTCTCCAAACGCTTAACCAGAATGGCCTAGGGAAAAAAATCCATACCGCTGTAATCGGGCGAGTTTCTATTTTCAGATGCAATAGGAATTTTTGGGTTAGGTCAATCCGTTCGCGAGATATGGGAGTTTGAAGCTAAGAAATGGTTGAGAAGACAACAAATTTTTCGCAATTCTGCTGCTCCGAACGCTTAACCAGAATGGCCTAGGGAAAAAATACACATACTGCTGTAATCGAGCGAGTTTCTACTTTCAGATGCAATAGGAATTTTTGGGTTAGGTCAATCCGTTCGCGAGATATGGGAGTTTGAAGCCAAGAAATGGTTGAGAAGGCAAAAAATTTTTCGCAATCCTGCTGCTCCAAACGCTTAACCAGAATGGCCTAGGGAAAAAATAGACATACCGTTGTAATCGGGCGAGTTTCTACTTTCAGATGCAATAGGACTTTTTGGGTTAGGTCAATCCGTTCGCGAGATATGGGAGTTTGAAGCCAAGAAATGTTTGTGAAGGCAAAAAATTTTTCGCAATTCTGCTGCTCCAAACGCTTAACCAGAATGGCCTAGGGGGAAAATACACATACCGTTGTAATCGGGCGAGTTTCTACTTTCAGATGCAATAGGAATTTTTGGGTTAGGTCAATCCGTTCGCGAGATATGGGTGTTTGAAGCTAAGAAATGGTTGAGAAGACAACAAATTTTTCGCACTTCTGCTGCTCCAAAAGCTTAACCAGAATGGCCTAGGGGAAAAATACACATACCGTTGTAATCGGGCGAGTTTCTACTTTCAGATGCAATAGGACTTTTTGGGTGAGGTCGATCCGTTCGCGAGATATGGGAGTTCGAAGCTAAGAAATGGTTGAGAAGACAACAAATTTTTCGCACTTCCGCTGCTCCAAAAGCTTAACCAGAATGGCCTAGGGAAAAAATACACATGCCGTTGTAATCGGGCGAGTTTCTACTTTCAGATGCAATAGGACTTTTTGGGTTAGGTCAATCCGTTCGCGAGATATGGGAGTTTGAAGCTAAGAAATGGTTGAGAAGACAACAAATTTTTCGCAATTCTGCTGCACCGAACGCTTAACCAGAGTGGCCTAGAGAAAAAATACACATACCGCTGTAATCGGGCGAGTTTCTACTTTCAGATGCAATAGGAATTTTTGGGTTACGTCAATCCGTTCGCGAGATATGGGAGTTTGAAGCCAAGAAATGGTTGAGAAGGCAATAAATTTTTCGCAATTCTGCTGCTCCAAACGCTTAACCAGAATGGCCTAGGGAAAAAATACACATACCGCTGTAATCGGGCGAGTTTCTACTTTCAGATGCAATAGGAATTTTTGGGTTAGGTCAATCCGTTCGCGAGATATGGGAGTTTGAAGCTAAGAAATGGTTGAGAAGACAACAAATTTTTCGCAATTCTGCTGCTACGAACGCTTGACCAGAATGGGCTAGGGAAAAAATACACATACCGTTGTAATCGGGCGAGTTTCTACTTCCAGACGCTACAGGAATTTTTGGGTTAGGTCAATCCGTTCGCGAGATATGGGTGTTTGAAGCCAAGAGATGGTTGGGAAGGCTATAAATTTTTCGCAATTCTGCTGCTCCAAACGCTTAAACAGAATGGCCTAGGGAAAAAATACACATACCGTTGTAATCGGGCGAGTTTCTACTTTCAGATGCAATAGGAATTTTTGGGTTAGGTCAAACCGTTCGCGAGATATGGGAGTTTGAAGCCAAGAAATGGTTGAGAAGGCAAAAAATTTTTCGCAATTCTGCTGCTCCAAACGCTTAACCAGATTGGCCTAGGGAAAAAATAAACATACCGTTGTAATCGGGCGAGTTTCATCTTTCAGATGCAATAGGAATTTTTGGGTTAGGTCAATCCGTTCGCGAGATATGGGAGTTTGAAGCCAAGAAATGGTTGAGAAGGCAAAAAATTTTTCGCAATTCTGCTGCTCCAAACGCTTAACCAGAATGGCCTAGGGAAAAAATACACATACCGCTCTAATCGGGCGAGTTTCTACTTTCAGATGCAATAGGAATTTTTGGGTTAGGTCAATCCGTTCGCGAGATATGGGAGTTTGAAGCTAAGAAATGGTTGAGAAGACAACAAATTTTTCGCAATTCTGCTGCTCCGAACGCTTAACCAGAATGGCCTAGGGAAAAAATACACATACCGTTGTAATCGGGCGAGTTTCTACTTTCAGATGCAATAGGAATTTTTGGGTTAGGTCAATCCGTTCGCGAGATATGGGAGTTTGAAGCCAAGAAATGGTTGAGAAGGCAAAAAATTTTTCGCAATCCTGCTGCTCCAAACGCTTAACCAGAATGGCCTAGGGAAAAAATAGACATACCGTTGTAATCGGGCGAGTTTCTACTTTCAGATGCAATAGGAATTTTTGGGTTATGTCAATCCGTTCGCGAGATATGGGAGTTTGAAGCTAAGAAATGGTTGAGAAGACAACAAATTTTTCGCAATTCTGCTGCTCCAAACGCTTAAACAGAATGGGCAAGGGAAAAAATACACATACCGCTGTAATCGGGCGAGTTTCTACTTTCAGATGCAATAGGATTATTTGGGTTAGGTCAATCCGTTCACGAGATATGGGAGTTTGAAGCTAAGAAATGGTTGAGAAGACAACAAATTTTTCGCAATTCTGCTGCTCCGAACGCTTGACCAGAATGGGCTAGGGAAAAAATACACATACCGTTGTAATGGGGCGAGTTTCTACTTTCAGATGCAATAGGTGTTTTTGGGTTAGCTCAATCCGTTCGCGAGATATGGGAGTTTGAAGCCAAGAAATGGTTGAGAAGGCAAAAAATTTTTCGCAATCCTGCTGCTCCAAACGCTTAACTAGAATGGCCTAGGGAAAAAATAGACCTACCGTTGTAATCGGGCGAGTTTCTACTTTCAGATGCAATAGGAATTTTTGGGTTATGTCAATCCGTTCGCGAGATATGGGAGTTTGAAGCCAAGAAATGGTTGAGAAGGATAAAAAATTTTTCGGAATTCTGCTTCTCCAAACGCTTAACCAGAATGGCCTAGGGAAAAAAATCCATACCGCTGTAATCGGGCGAGTTTCTATTTTCAGATGCAATAGGAATTTTTGGGTTAGGTCAATCCGTTCGCGAGATATGGGAGTTTGAAGCTAAGAAATGGTTGAGAAGACAACAAATTTTTCGCAATTCTGCTGCTCCGAACGCTTAACCAGAATGGCCTAGGGAAAAAATACACATACTGCTGTAATCGAGCGAGTTTCTACTTTCAGATGCAATAGGAATTTTTGGGTTAGGTCAATCCGTTCGCGAGATATGGGAGTTTGAAGCCAAGAAATGGTTGAGAAGGCAAAAAATTTTTCGCAATCCTGCTGCTCCAAACGCTTAACCAGAATGGCCTAGGGAAAAAATAGACATACCGTTGTAATCGGGCGAGTTTCTACTTTCAGATGCAATAGGACTTTTTGGGTTAGGTCAATCCGTTCGCGAGATATGGGAGTTTGAAGCCAAGAAATGTTTGTGAAGGCAAAAAATTTTTCGCAATTCTGCTGCTCCAAACGCTTAACCAGAATGGCCTAGGGGGAAAATACACATACCGTTGTAATCGGGCGAGTTTCTACTTTCAGATGCAATAGGAATTTTTGGGTTAGGTCAATCCGTTCGCGAGATATGGGTGTTTGAAGCTAAGAAATGGTTGAGAAGACAACAAATTTTTCGCACTTCTGCTGCTCCAAAAGCTTAACCAGAATGGCCTAGGGGAAAAATACACATACCGTTGTAATCGGGCGAGTTTCTACTTTCAGATGCAATAGGACTTTTTGGGTGAGGTCGATCCGTTCGCGAGATATGGGAGTTCGAAGCTAAGAAATGGTTGAGAAGACAACAAATTTTTCGCAATCCTGCTGCTCCAAACGCTTAACCAGAATGGCCTAGGGAAAAAATAGACATACCGTTGTAATCGGGCGAGTTTCTACTTTCAGATGCAATAGGACTTTTTGGGTTAGGTCAATCCGTTCGCGAGATATGGGAGTTTGAAGCTAAGAAATGGTTGAGAAGACAACAAATTTTTCGCAATTCTGCTGCACCGAACGCTTAACCAGAGTGGCCTAGAGAAAAAATACACATACCGCTGTAATCGGGCGAGTTTCTACTTTCAGATGCAATAGGAATTTTTGGGTTACGTCAATCCGTTCGCGAGATATGGGAGTTTGAAGCCAAGAAATGGTTGAGAAGGCAATAAATTTTTCGCAATTCTGCTGCTCCAAACGCTTAACCAGAATGGCCTAGGGAAAAAATACACATACCGCTGTAATCGGGCGAGTTTCTACTTTCAGATGCAATAGGAATTTTTGGGTTAGGTCAATCCGTTCGCGAGATATGGGAGTTTGAAGCTAAGAAATGGTTGAGAAGACAACAAATTTTTCGCAATTCTGCTGCTACGAACGCTTGACCAGAATGGGCTAGGGAAAAAATACACATACCGTTGTAATCGGGCGAGTTTCTACTTCCAGACGCTACAGGAATTTTTGGGTTAGGTCAATCCGTTCGCGAGATATGGGTGTTTGAAGCCAAGAGATGGTTGGGAAGGCTATAAATTTTTCGCAATTCTGCTGCTCCAAACGCTTAAACAGAATGGCCTAGGGAAAAAATACACATACCGTTGTAATCGGGCGAGTTTCTACTTTCAGATGCAATAGGAATTTTTGGGTTAGGTCAAACCGTTCGCGAGATATGGGAGTTTGAAGCCAAGAAATGGTTGAGAAGGCAAAAAATTTTTCGCAATTCTGCTGCTCCAAACGCTTAACCAGATTGGCCTAGGGAAAAAATAAACATACCGTTGTAATCGGGCGAGTTTCATCTTTCAGATGCAATAGGAATTTTTGGGTTAGGTCAATCCGTTCGCGAGATATGGGAGTTTGAAGCTAAGAAATGGTTGAGAAGACAACAAATTTTTCGCAATTCTGCTGCTCCGAACGCTTGACCAGAATGGGCTAGGGAAAAAATACACATACCGTTGTAATGGGGCGAGTTTCTACTTTCAGATGCAATAGGTGTTTTTGGGTTAGCTCAATCCGTTCGCGAGATATGGGAGTTTGAAGCCAAGAAATGGTTGAGAAGGCAAAAAATTTTTCGCAATCCTGCTGCTCCAAACGCTTAACTAGAATGGCCTAGGGAAAAAATAGACCTACCGTTGTAATCGGGCGAGTTTCTACTTTCAGATGCAATAGGAATTTTTGGGTTATGTCAATCCGTTCGCGAGATATGGGAGTTTGAAGCCAAGAAATGGTTGAGAAGGATAAAAAATTTTTCGGAATTCTGCTTCTCCAAACGCTTAACCAGAATGGCCTAGGGAAAAAAATCCATACCGCTGTAATCGGGCGAGTTTCTATTTTCAGATGCAATAGGAATTTTTGGGTTAGGTCAATCCGTTCGCGAGATATGGGAGTTTGAAGCTAAGAAATGGTTGAGAAGACAACAAATTTTTCGCAATTCTGCTGCTCCGAACGCTTAACCAGAATGGCCTAGGGAAAAAATACACATACTGCTGTAATCGAGCGAGTTTCTACTTTCAGATGCAATAGGAATTTTTGGGTTAGGTCAATCCGTTCGCGAGATATGGGAGTTTGAAGCCAAGAAATGGTTGAGAAGACAACAAATTTTTCGCACTTCTGCTGCTCCAAAAGCTTAACCAGAATGGCCTAGGGGAAAAATACACATACCGTTGTAATCGGGCGAGTTTCTACTTTCAGATGCAATAGGACTTTTTGGGTGAGGTCGATCCGTTCGCGAGATATGGGAGTTCGAAGCTAAGAAATGGTTGAGAAGACAACAAATTTTTCGCAATCCTGCTGCTCCAAACGCTTAACCAGAATGGCCTAGGGAAAAAATAGACATACCGTTGTAATCGGGCGAGTTTCTACTTTCAGATGCAATAGGACTTTTTGGGTTAGGTCAATCCGTTCGCGAGATATGGGAGTTTGAAGCTAAGAAATGGTTGAGAAGACAACAAATTTTTCGCAATTCTGCTGCACCGAACGCTTAACCAGAGTGGCCTAGAGAAAAAATACACATACCGCTGTAATCGGGCGAGTTTCTACTTTCAGATGCAATAGGAATTTTTGGGTTACGTCAATCCGTTCGCGAGATATGGGAGTTTGAAGCCAAGAAATGGTTGAGAAGGCAATAAATTTTTCGCAATTCTGCTGCTCCAAACGCTTAACCAGAATGGCCTAGGGAAAAAATACACATACCGCTGTAATCGGGCGAGTTTCTACTTTCAGATGCAATAGGAATTTTTGGGTTAGGTCAATCCGTTCGCGAGATATGGGAGTTTGAAGCTAAGAAATGGTTGAGAAGACAACAAATTTTTCGCAATTCTGCTGCTACGAACGCTTGACCAGAATGGGCTAGGGAAAAAATACACATACCGTTGTAATCGGGCGAGTTTCTACTTCCAGACGCTACAGGAATTTTTGGGTTAGGTCAATCCGTTCGCGAGATATGGGTGTTTGAAGCCAAGAGATGGTTGGGAAGGCTATAAATTTTTCGCAATTCTGCTGCTCCAAACGCTTAAACAGAATGGCCTAGGGAAAAAATACACATACCGTTGTAATCGGGCGAGTTTCTACTTTCAGATGCAATAGGAATTTTTGGGTTAGGTCAAACCGTTCGCGAGATATGGGAGTTTGAAGCCAAGAAATGGTTGAGAAGGCAAAAAATTTTTCGCAATTCTGCTGCTCCAAACGCTTAACCAGATTGGCCTAGGGAAAAAATAAACATACCGTTGTAATCGGGCGAGTTTCATCTTTCAGATGCAATAGGAATTTTTGGGTTAGGTCAATCCGTTCGCGAGATATGGGAGTTTGAAGCCAAGAAATGGTTGAGAAGGCAAAAAATTTTTCGCAATTCTGCTGCTCCAAACGCTTAACCAGAATGGCCTAGGGAAAAAATACACATACCGCTCTAATCGGGCGAGTTTCTACTTTCAGATGCAATAGGAATTTTTGGGTTAGGTCAATCCGTTCGCGAGATATGGGAGTTTGAAGCTAAGAAATGGTTGAGAAGACAACAAATTTTTCGCAATTCTGCTGCTCCGAACGCTTAACCAGAATGGCCTAGGGAAAAAATACACATACCGTTGTAATCGGGCGAGTTTCTACTTTCAGATGCAATAGGAATTTTTGGGTTAGGTCAATCCGTTCGCGAGATATGGGAGTTTGAAGCCAAGAAATGGTTGAGAAGGCAAAAAATTTTTCGCAATCCTGCTGCTCCAAACGCTTAACCAGAATGGCCTAGGGAAAAAATAGACATACCGTTGTAATCGGGCGAGTTTCTACTTTCAGATGCAATAGGAATTTTTGGGTTATGTCAATCCGTTCGCGAGATATGGGAGTTTGAAGCTAAGAAATGGTTGAGAAGACAACAAATTTTTCGCAATTCTGCTGCTCCAAACGCTTAAACAGAATGGGCAAGGGAAAAAATACACATACCGCTGTAATCGGGCGAGTTTCTACTTTCAGATGCAATAGGATTATTTGGGTTAGGTCAATCCGTTCACGAGATATGGGAGTTTGAAGCTAAGAAATGGTTGAGAAGACAACAAATTTTTCGCAATTCTGCTGCTCCGAACGCTTGACCAGAATGGGCTAGGGAAAAAATACACATACCGTTGTAATGGGGCGAGTTTCTACTTTCAGATGCAATAGGTGTTTTTGGGTTAGCTCAATCCGTTCGCGAGATATGGGAGTTTGAAGCCAAGAAATGGTTGAGAAGGCAAAAAATTTTTCGCAATCCTGCTGCTCCAAACGCTTAACTAGAATGGCCTAGGGAAAAAATAGACCTACCGTTGTAATCGGGCGAGTTTCTACTTTCAGATGCAATAGGAATTTTTGGGTTATGTCAATCCGTTCGCGAGATATGGGAGTTTGAAGCTAAGAAATGGTTGAGAAGACAACAAATTTTTCGCAATTCTGTTGCTCCAAACGCTTAAACAGAATGGGCTAGGGAAAAAATACACATACCGCTGTAATCGGGCGAGTTTCGACTTTCAGATGCAATAGGAATTTTTGGGTTAGGTCAATCCATTCGCGAGATATGGGAGTTTGAAGCCAAGAAATGGTTGAGAAGGATAAAAAATTTTTCGGAATTCTGCTGCTCCAAACGCTTAACCAGAATGGCCTAGGGAAAAAAATCCATACCGCTGTAATCGGGCGAGTTTCTACTTTCAGATGCAATAGGAATTTTTGGGTTAGGTCGATCCGTTCGCGAGATATGGGAGTTTGAAGCCAAGAAATGGTTGAGAAGGCAAAAAATTTTTCGCAATTCTGCTGCTCCGAACGCTTAACCAGAATGGCCTAGGGAAAAAATACACATACCGCTGTAATCGGGCGAGTTTCGACTTTCAGATGCAATAGGAATTTTTGGGTTAGGTCAATCCATTCGCGAGATATGGGAGTTTGAAGCCAAGAAATGGTTGTGAAGGCAAAAAATTTTTCGCAATTCTGCTGCTCCAAACGCTTAACCAGAATGGCCTAGGGAAAAAATACACATACCGTTGTAGTCGGGCGAGTTTCTACTTTCAGATGCAACAGGAATTTTTGGGTTAGGTCAATCCGTTCGCGAGATATGGGTGCTTGAAGCTAAGAAATGGTTGAGAAGACAACAAATTTTTCGCACTTCTACTGCTCCAAAAGCTTAACCAGAATGGCCTAGGGAAAAAATACACATACCGTTGTAATCGGGCGAGTTTCTACTTTCAGATGCAATAGGACTTTTTGGGTTAGGTCAATCCGTTCGCGAGATATGGGAGTTTGAAGCCAAGAAATGGTTGAGAAGACAACAAATTTTTCGCAATTCTGCTGCTCCAAAAGCTTAACCAGAATGGCCTAGGGAAAAAATACACATGCCGTTGTAATCGGGCGAGTTTCTACTTTCAGATGCAATAGGACTTTTTGGGTTAGGTCAATCAGTTCGCGAGATATGGGAGTTTGAAGCCAAGAAATGGTTGAGAAGGCAAAAAATTTTTCGTAATTCTGCTGCTCCAAACGCTTAACCAGAATGGCCTAGGGAAAAAATACACATACCGTTGTAATCGGGTGAGTTTCTACTTTCAGATGCAATAGTAATTTTTGGGTTAGGTCAATCAGTTCGCGAGGTATGGGAGTTTGAAGCCAAGAAATGGTTTAGAAGGCAAAAAATTTTTCGCAATTCTGCTGCTCCAAACGCTTAACCAGAATGGCCTAGGGAAAAAATACACATATCGTTGTAATCGGGCGAGTTTCTACTTTCAGATACAATAGGAATGTTTGGGTTAGGTCAATCCGCTCGCGAGATGTGGGAGTTTGAAGATAAGAAATGGTTGAGAAGACAACAAATTTGTCGCACTTCTGCTCTTCCAGCGCTTAACCAGAATGCTCCAGGGAAAAAATACGCATACAGTTGTAATCGGGCGAGTTTGTACTTTCAGACGCTGCAGGAATTTTTGGGTTTGGTCAATCCGTTCGCGAGATATGGGAGTTTGAAGCCAAGAAATGGTTGAGAAGGCAAAAAATTTTTCGCAATTCTGCTGCTCCAAACGCTTAACCAGAATGGCCTAGGGAAAAAATACATATACCGCTGTAATCGGGCTAGGTTCTACTTTCAGATGCAATAGGAATTTTTCGGTTAGGTCAATCCGTTCGCGAGATATGGAGTTTGAAGCCAAGAAATGGTTGAGAAGGCAAAAAATTTTTCGCAATTCTGCTGCTCCAAACGCTTAACCAGAATGGCCTAGGGAAAAAAATCCATACCGCTGTAATCGGGCGAGTTTCTACTTTCAGATGCAATAGGAATTTTTGGGTTAGGTCAATCCGTTCGCGAGATATGGGAGTTTGAAGCCAAGAAATGGTTGAGAAGGCAAAAAATTTTTCGCATTTCTGCTGATCCAAACGCTTAACCAGAATGCCATAGGGAAAAAATACACATACCGTTGTAATCGGGCGAGTTTCTACTTTCAGATGCAATAGGAATTTTTGGGTTAGGTCGATCCGTTCGCGAGATATGGGAGTTTGAAGCCAAGAAATGGTTGAGAAGGCAAAAAATTTTTCGCAATTCTGCTGCTCCGAACGCTTAACCAGAATGGCCTAGGGAAAAAATACACATACCGCTGTAATCGGGCGAGTTTCGACTTTCAGATGCAATAGGAATTTTTGGGTTAGGTCAATCCATTCGCGAGATATGGGAGTTTGAAGCCAAGAAATGGTTGTGAAGGCAAAAAATTTTTCGCAATTCTGCTGCTCCAAACGCTTAACCAGAATGGCCTAGGGAAAAAATACACATACCGTTGTAGTCGGGCGAGTTTCTACTTTCAGATGCAACAGGAATTTTTGGGTTAGGTCAATCCGTTCGCGAGATATGGGTGCTTGAAGCTAAGAAATGGTTGAGAAGACAACAAATTTTTCGCACTTCTACTGCTCCAAAAGCTTAACCAGAATGGCCTAGGGAAAAAATACACATACCGTTGTAATCGGGCGAGTTTCTACTTTCAGATGCAATAGGACTTTTTGGGTTAGGTCAATCCGTTCGCGAGATATGGGAGTTTGAAGCCAAGAAATGGTTGAGATGACAACAAATTTTTCGCAATTCTGCTGCTCCAAAAGCTTAACCAGAATGGCCTAGGGAAAAAATACACATGCCGTTGTAATCGGGCGAGTTTCTACTTTCAGATGCAATAGGACTTTTTGGGTTAGGTCAATCAGTTCGCGAGATATGGGAGTTTGAAGCCAAGAAATGGTTGAGAAGGCAAAAAATTTTTCGCAATTCTGCTGCTCCAAACGCTTAACCAGAATGGCCTAGGGAAAAAATACACATACCGTTGTAATCGGGTGAGTTTCTACTTTCAGATGCAATAGTAATTTTTGGGTTAGGTCAATCAGTTCGCGAGGTATGGGAGTTTGAAGCCAAGAAATGGTTTAGAAGGCAAAAAATTTTTCGCAATTCTGCTGCTCCAAACGCTTAACCAGAATGGCCTAGGGAAAAAATACACATACCGTTGTAATCGGGCGAGTTTCTACTTTCAGATACAATAGGAATGTTTGGGTTAGGTCAATCCGCTCGCGAGATGTGGGAGTTTGAAGATAAGAAATGGTTGAGAAGACAACAAATTTGTCGCACTTCTGCTCTTCCAGCGCTTAACCAGAATGCTCCAGGGAAAAAATACGCATACAGTTGTAATCGGGCGAGTTTGTACTTTCAGACGCTGCAGGAATTTTTGGGTTTGGTCAATCCGTTCGCGAGATATGGGAGTTTGAAGCCAAGAAATGGTTGAGAAGGCAAAAAATTTTTCGCAATTCTGCTGCTCCAAACGCTTAACCAGAATGGCCTAGGGAAAAAATACATATACCGCTGTAATCGGGCTAGGTTCTACTTTCAGATGCAATAGGAATTTTTCGGTTAGGTCAATCCGTTCGCGAGATATGGAGTTTGAAGCCAAGAAATGGTTGAGAAGGCAAAAAATTTTTCGCAATTCTGCTGCTCCAAACGCTTAACCAGAATGGCCTAGGGAAAAAAATCCATACCGCTGTAATCGGGCGAGTTTCTACTTTCAGATGCAATAGGAATTTTTGGGTTAGGTCAATCCGTTCGCGAGATATGGGAGTTTGAAGCCAAGAAATGGTTGAGAAGGCAAAAAATTTTTCGCATTTCTGCTGATCCAAACGCTTAACCAGAATGCCATAGGGAAAAAATACACATACCGTTGTAATCGGGCGAGTTTCTACTTTCAGATGCAATAGGAATTTTTGGGTTAGGTCGATCCGTTCGCGAGATATGGGAGTTTGAAGCCAAGAAATGGTTGAGAAGGCAAAAAATTTTTCGCAATTCTGCTGCTCCGAACGCTTAACCAGAATGGCCTAGGGAAAAAATACACATACCGCTGTAATCGGGCGAGTTTCGACTTTCAGATGCAATAGGAATTTTTGGGTTAGGTCAATCCATTCGCGAGATATGGGAGTTTGAAGCCAAGAAATGGTTGTGAAGGCAAAAAATTTTTCGCAATTCTGCTGCTCCAAACGCTTAACCAGAATGGCCTAGGGAAAAAATACACATACCGTTGTAGTCGGGCGAGTTTCTACTTTCAGATGCAACAGGAATTTTTGGGTTAGGTCAATCCGTTCGCGAGATATGGGTGCTTGAAGCTAAGAAGTGGTTGAGAAGACAACAAATTTTTCGCACTTCTACTGCTCCAAAAGCTTAACCAGAATGGCCTAGGGAAAAAATACACATACCGTTGTAATCGGGCGAGTTTCTACTTTCAGATGCAATAGGACTTTTTGGTTAGGTCAATCCGTTCGCGAGATATGGGAGTTTGAAGCCAAGAAATGGTTGAGAAGACAACAAATTTTTCGCAATTCTGCTGCTCCAAAAGCTTAACCAGAATGGCCTAGGGAAAAAATACACATGCCGTTGTAATCGGGCGAGTTTCTACTTTCAGATGCAATAGGACTTTTTGGGTTAGGTCAATCAGTTCGCGAGATATGGGAGTTTGAAGCCAAGAAATGGTTGAGAAGGCAAAAAATTTTTCGCAATTCTGCTGCTCCAAACGCTTAACCAGAATGGCCTAGGGAAAAAATACACATACCGTTGTAATCGGGTGAGTTTCTACTTTCAGATGCAATAGTAATTTTTGGGTTAGGTCAATCAGTTCGCGAGGTATGGGAGTTTGAAGCCAAGAAATGGTTTAGAAGGCAAAAAATTTTTCGCAATTCTGCTGCTCCAAACGCTTAACCAGAATGGCCTAGGGAAAAAATACACATACCGTTGTAATCGGGCGAGTTTCTACTTTCAGATACAATAGGAATGTTTGGGTTAGGTCAATCCGCTCGCGAGATGTGGGAGTTTGAAGATAAGAAATGGTTGAGAAGACAACAAATTTGTCGCACTTCTGCTCTTCCAGCGCTTAACCAGAATGCTCCAGGGAAAAAATACGCATACAGTTGTAATCGGGCGAGTTTGTACTTTCAGACGCTGCAGGAATTTTTGGGTTTGGTCAATCCGTTCGCGAGATGTGGGAGTTTGAAGCCAAGAAATGGTTGAGAAGGCAAAAAATTTTTCGCAATTCTGCTGCTCCAAACGCTTAACCAGAATGGCCTAGGGAAAAAATACACATACCGCTGTAATCGGGCTAGGTTCTACTTTCAGATGCAATAGGAATTTTTCGGTTAGGTCAATCCGTTCGCGAGATATGGAGTTTGAAGCCAAGAAATGGTTGAGAAGACAACAAATTTTTCGCACTTCTGCTGCTCCAAAAGCTTAACCAGAATGGCCTAGGGGAAAAATACACATACCGTTGTAATCGGGCGAGTTTCTACTTTCAGATGCAATAGGACTTTTTGGGTGAGGTCGATCCGTTCGCGAGATATGGGAGTTCGAAGCTAAGAAATGGTTGAGAAGACAACAAATTTTTCGCACTTCCGCTGCTCCAAAAGCTTAACCAGAATGGCCTAGGGAAAAAATACACATGCCGTTGTAATCGGGCGAGTTTCTACTTTCAGATGCAATAGGACTTTTTGGGTTAGGTCAATCCGTTCGCGAGATATGGGAGTTTGAAGCTAAGAAATGGTTGAGAAGACAACAAATTTTTCGCAATTCTGCTGCTCCGAACGCTTAACCAGAGTGGCCTAGGGAAAAAATACACATACCGCTGTAATCGGGCGAGTTTCTACTTTCAGATGCAATAGGAATTTTTGGGTTATGTCAATCCGTTCGCGAGATATGGGAGTTTGAAGCCAAGAAATGGTTGTGAAGGCAAAAAATTTTTCGCAATTCTGCTGCTCCAAACGCTTAACCAGAATGGCCTAGGGAAAAAATACACATACCGTTGTAGTCGGGCGGGTTCCTACTTTCAGATGCAACAGGAATTTTTGGGTTAGGTCAATCCGTTCGCGAGATATGGGTGTTTGAAGCTAAGAAATGGTTGAGAAGACAACAAATTTTTCGCACTTCTGCTGCTCCAAAAGCTTAACCAGAATGGCCTAGGGGAAAAATGCACATGCCGTTGTAATCGGGCGAGTTTCTACTTTCAGATGCAATAGGACTTTTTGGGTGAGGTCGATCCGTTCGCGAGATATGGGTGTTTGAATCTAAGAAATGGTTGAGAAGACAACAAATTTTTCGCACTTCCGCTGCTCCAAAAGCTTAACCAGAATGGCCTAGGGAAAAAATACACATGCCGTTGTAATCGGGCGAGTTTCTACTTTCAGATGCAATAGGACTTTTTGGGTTAGGTCAATCCGTTCGCGAGATATGGGAGTTTGAAGCTAAGAAATGGTTGAGAAGACAACAAATTTTTCGCAATTCTGCTGCTCCGAACGCTTAACCAGAGTGGCCTAGGGAAAAAATACACATACCGCTGTAATCGGGCGAGTTTCTACTTTCAGATGCAATAGGAATTTTTGGGTTAGGTCAATCCGTTCGCAAGATATGGGAGTTTGAAGCTAAGAAATGGTTGAGAAGACAACAAATTTTTCGCAATTCTGCTGCTCCGAACGCTTGACCAGAATGGGCTAGGGAAAAAATACACAGACCGTTGTAATCGGGCGAGTTTCTACTTCCAGACGCTACAGGAATTTTTGGGTTATGTCAATCCGTTCGCGAGATATGGGAGTTTGAAGCTAAGAAATGGTTGAGAAGACAACAAATTTTTCGCAATTCTGCTGCTCCAAACGCTTAACCAGAATGGCCTACGGAAAAAATACACATACCGTTGTAATCGGGCGAGTTTCTACTTTCAGATGCAATAGGAATTTTTGGGTTATGTCAATCCGTTCGCGAGATATGGGAGTTTGAAGCTAAGAAATGGTTGAGAAGACAACAAATTTTTCGCAATTCTGCTGCTCCAAACGCTTAAACACAATGGGGTAGGGAAAAAATGCACATACCGCTGTAATCGGGCGAGTTTCTACTTTCAGATGCAATAGGAATTTTTGGGTTAGGTCAATCCGTTCGCGAGATATGGGAGTTTGAAGCTAAGAAATGTTTGAGAAGACAACAAATTTTTCGCAATTCTGCTGCTCCGAACGCTTGACCAGAATGGGCTAGGGAAAAAATACACATACCGTTATAATCGGGCGAGTTTCTACTTCCAGACGCTACAGGAATTTTCGGGTTAGGTCAATCCGTTCGCGAGATATGGGAGTTTGAAGCCAAGAAATGGTTGAGAAGGATAAAAATTTTTTCGGAATTCTGCTTCTCCAAACGCTTAACCAGAATGGCCTAGGGAAAAAAATCCATACCGCTGTAATCGGGCGAGTTTCTATTTTCAGATGCAATAGCAATTTTTGGGTTAGGTCAATCCGTTCGCGAGATATGGGAGTTTGAAGCTAAGAAATGGTTGAGAAGACAACAAATTTTTCGCAATTCGGCTGCTCCGAACGCTTAACCAGAATGGCCTAGGGAAAAAATACACATACCGCTGTAATCGGGCGAGTTTCTACTTTCAGATGCAATAGGAATTTTTGGGTTAGGTCAATCCGTTCGCGAGATATGGGAGTTTGAAGCCAAGAAATGGTTGAGAAGGCAAAAAATTTTTCGCATTTCTGCTGATCCAAACGCTTAACCAGAATGCCATAGGGAAAAAATACACATACCGTTGTAATCAGGCGAGTTTCTACTTTCAGATGCAATAGGAATTTTTGGGTTAGGTCGATCCGTTCGCGAGATATGGGAGTTTGAAGCTAAGAAGTGGTTGAGAAGACAACAAATTTTTCGCAACTCTGCTGCTCCAAACGCTTAATCAGAATAGCCTAGGGAAAAAATACACATACCGTTGTAATCGGGCGAGTTTCTACCTTCAGATGCAATAGGAATTTTTGGGTTAGGTCAATCCGTTCGCGAGATATGGGAGCTTGAAACCAAGAAATGTTTGAGAAGGCAAAAAATTTTTCGCAATTCTGCTGCTCCAAACGCTTAACCAGAATGGCCTAGGGAAAAAATACACATACCGTTGTAATCGGGCGAGTTTCTACTTTCAGATGCAATAGGAATTTTTGGGTTAGGTCAATCCGTTCGCGAGATATGGGAGTTTGAAGCTAAGAAATGGTTGAGGAGACAACAAATTTTTCGCAATTCTGCTGCTCCAAACGCTTAACCAGAATGGCCTAGGGAAAAAATACTCATACCGCTGTAATCGGGCGAGTTTCTACTTTCAGATGCAATAGGAATTTTTGGGTTAGGTCAATCCGTTCGCGAGATATGGGAGTTTGAAGCCAAGAAATGGTTGAGAAGGCAAAAAATTTTTCGCACTTCTGCTGCTCCAAACGCTTAACCAGAATGGCCTAGGGGAAAAATACACATACCGTTATAATCGGGCGAGTTTCTACTTCCAGACGCTACAGGAATTTTTGGGTTAGGTCAATCCGTTCGCGAGATATGGGAGTTTGAAGCCAAGAAATGGTTGAGAAGGATAAAAATTTTTTCGGAATTCTGCTTCTCCAAACGCTTAACCAGAATGGCCTAGGGAAAAAAATCCATACCGCTGTAATCGGGCGAGTTTCTATTTTCAGATGCAATAGCAATTTTTGGGTTAGGTCAATCCGTTCGCGAGATATGGGAGTTTGAAGCTAAGAAATGGTTGAGAAGACAACAAATTTTTCGCAATTCGGCTGCTCCGAACGCTTAACCAGAATGGCCTAGGGAAAAAATACACATACCGCTGTAATCGGGCGAGTTTCTACTTTCAGATGCAATAGGAATTTTTGGGTTAGGTCAATCCGTTCGCGAGATATGGGAGTTTGAAGCCAAGAAATGGTTGAGAAGGCAAAAAATTTTTCGCATTTCTGCTGATCCAAACGCTTAACCAGAATGCCATAGGGAAAAAATACACATACCGTTGTAATCAGGCGAGTTTCTACTTTCAGATGCAATAGGAATTTTTGGGTTAGGTCGATCCGTTCGCGAGATATGGGAGTTTGAAGCTAAGAAGTGGTTGAGAAGACAACAAATTTTTCGCAACTCTGCTGCTCCAAACGCTTAATCAGAATAGCCTAGGGAAAAAATACACATACCGTTGTAATCGGGCGAGTTTCTACCTTCAGATGCAATAGGAATTTTTGGGTTAGGTCAATCCGTTCGCGAGATATGGGAGCTTGAAACCAAGAAATGTTTGAGAAGGCAAAAAATTTTTCGCAATTCTGCTGCTCCAAACGCTTAACCAGAATGGCCTAGGGAAAAAATACACATACCGTTGTAATCGGGCGAGTTTCTACTTTCAGATGCAATAGGAATTTTTGGGTTAGGTCAATCCGTTCGCGAGATATGGGAGTTTGAAGCTAAGAAATGGTTGAGGAGACAACAAATTTTTCGCAATTCTGCTGCTCCAAACGCTTAACCAGAATGGCCTAGGGAAAAAATACTCATACCGCTGTAATCGGGCGAGTTTCTACTTTCAGATGCAATAGGAATTTTTGGGTTAGGTCAATCCGTTCGCGAGATATGGGAGTTTGAAGCCAAGAAATGGTTGAGAAGGCAAAAAATTTTTCGCACTTCTGCTGCTCCAAACGCTTAACCAGAATGGCCTAGGGGAAAAATACACATACCGCTGTAATCGGGCGAGTTTCTACTTCCAGATGCAATAGGAATTTTTGGGTTAGGTCAATCCGTTCGCGAGGTATGGGAGTTTGAAGCTAAGAAATGGTTGAGAAGACAACAAATTTTTCGCAACTCTGCTGCTCCAAACGCTTAATCAGAATGGCCTAGGGAAAAAATACACATACCGTTGTAATCGGGCGAGTTTCTACTTTCAGATGCAATAGGAATTTTTGGGTTAGGTCAATCCGTTCGCGAGATATGGGAGCTTGAAACCAAGAAATGTTTGAGAAGGCAAAAAATTTTTCGCAATTCTGCTGCTCCAAACGCTTAACCAGAATGGCCTAGGGAAAAAATACACATACCGTTGTAATCGGGCGAGTTTCTACTTTCAGACGCTACAGGAATTTTTGGGTTAGGTCAATCCGTTCGCGAGATATGGGTGTTTGAAGCTAAGAAATGGTTGAGGAGACAACAAATTTTTCGCAATTCTGCTGCTCCAAACGCTTAACGAGAATGGCCTAGGAAAAAAATACACATACCGTTGTAATCGGGCGAGTATCTACTTTCAGATGCAATAGGAATTTTTGGGTTAGGTCAATCCGTTCGCGAGATATGGGAGTTTGAAGCTAAGAAATGGTTGAGAAGACAACAAATTTTTCGCAATTCTGCTGCTCCAAACGCTTAACCAGAATGGCCTAGGGATGAAATACACATACCGTTGTAATCGGGCGAGTCTCTACTTTCAGATGCAATAGGAATTTTTGGGTTAGGTCAATCCGTTCGCGAGATATGGGAGTTTGAAGCCAAGAAATGGTTGAGAAGGCAAAAAATTTTTCGCACTTCTGCTGCTCCAAACGCTTAACCAGAATGGCCTAGGGGAAAAATACACATACCGCTGTAATCGGGCGAGTTTCTACTTTCAGATGCAATAGGAATTTTTGGGTTAGGTCAATCCGTTCGCGAGATATGGGAGTTTGAAGCTAAGAAATGGTTGAGAAGACAACAAATTTTTCGCAACTCTGCTGCTCCAAACGCTTAATCAGAATGGCCTAGGGAAAAAATACACATACCGTTGTAATCGGGCGAGTTTCTACTTTCAGATGCAATAGGAATTTTTGGGTTAGGTCAATCCGTTCGCGAGATATGGGAGCTTGAAACCAAGAAATGTTTGAGAAGGCAAAAAATTTTTCGCAATTCTGCTGCTCCAAACGCTTAACCAGAATGGCCTAGGGAAAAAATACACATACCGTTGTAATCGGGCGAGTTTCTACTTTCAGACGCTACAGGAATTTTTGGGTTAGGTCAATCCGTTCGCGAGATATGGGTGTTTGAAGCTAAGAAATGGTTGAGGAGACAACAAATTTTTCGCAATTCTGCTGCTCCAAACGCTTAACGAGAATGGCCTAGGAAAAAAATACACATACCGTTGTAATCGGGCGAGTATCTACTTTCAGATGCAATAGGAATTTTTGGGTTAGGTCAATTCGTTCGCGAGATATGGGAGTTTGAAGCTAAGAAATGGTTGAGAAGACAACAAATTTTTCGCAATTCTGCTGCTCCAAACGCTTAACCAGAATGGCCTAGGGATGAAATACACATACCGTTGTAATCGGGCGAGTCTCTACTTTCAGATGCAATAGGAATTTTTGGGTTAGGTCAATCCGTTTGCGAGATATGGGTGTTTGAATCCAAGAAATGGTTGAGAAGGCAAAAAATTTTTCGCAACTCTGCTGCTCCAAACGCTTAACCAGAATGGCCTAGGGAAGAAATACCCATACCGTTGTAATCGGGCGAGACTCTACTTTCAGATGCAATAGGAATTTTTGGTTTAGGTCAATCCGTTCGCGAGATATGGGAGTTTGAAGCCAAGAAATGGTTGAGAAGGCAAAAAATTTTTCGCACTTCTGCTGACCCAAACGCTTAACCAGAATGGCCTACGGGAAAAAATACACATACCGTTGTAATCGGGCGAGTTTCTACTTTCAGATGCAATAGGAATTTTTGGGTTAGGTCAATCCGTTCGCGAGATATGGGAGCTTGAAACCAAGAAATGTTTGAGAAGGCAAATAATTTTTCGCAATTCTGCTGCTCCAAACGCTTAACCAGAATGGCCTAGGGAAAAAATACACATACCGTTGTAATCGGGCGAGTTTCTACTTTCAGACGCTACAGGAATTTTTGGGTTAGGTCAATCCGTTCGCGAGATATGGGTGTTTGAAGCTAAGAAATGGTTGAGGAGACAACAAATTTTTCGCAATTCTGCTGCTCCAAACGCTTAACCAGAATGGCCTAGGGAAAAAATACACATACCGTTGTAATCGGGCGAGTTTCTACTTTCAGATGCAATAGGAATTTTTGGGTTAGATCAATCCGTTCGCGAGATATGGGAGTTTGAAGCTAAGAAATGGTTGAGAAGACAACAAATTTTTCGCAATTCTGCTGCTCCAAACGCTTAACCAGAATGGCCTAGGGAAAAAATACGCATACCGTTGTAATCGGGCGAGCTTCTACTTTCAGATGCAATTGGAATTTCTGGCTTAGGTCAATCCGTTCGCGAGATATGGGAGTTTGAAGCCAAGAAATGTTTGAGAAGGCAGAAAATTTTTCGCAATTCTGCTGCTCCAAACGCTTAACCAGAATGGCCTAGGGAAAAAATACTCATACCGCTGTAATCGGGCGAGTTTCTACTTTCAGATGCAATAGGAATTTTTGGGTTAGGTCAATCCGTTCGCGAGATATGGGAGTTTGAAGCTAAGAAATGGTTGAGAAGACAACAAATTTTTCGCAACTCTGCTGCTCCAAACGCTTAATCAGAATGGCCTAGGGAAAAAATACACATACCGTTGTAATCGGGCGAGTTTCTACTTTCAGATGCAATAGGAATTTTTGGGTTAGGTCAATCCGTTCGCGAGATATGGGAGCTTGAAACCAAGAAATGTTTGAGAAGGCAAAAAATTTTTCGCAATTCTGCTGCTCCCAACGCTTAACCAGAATGGCCTAGGGAAAAAATACACATACCGTTGTAATCGGGCGAGATTCTACTTTCAGACGCTACAGGAATTTTTGGGTTAGGTCAATCCGTTCGCGAGATATGGGTGTTTGAAGCTAAGAAATGGTTGAGGAGACAACAAATTTTTCGCAATTCTGCTGCTCCAAACGCTTAACGAGAATGGCCTAGGAAAAAAATACACATACCGTTGTAATCGGGCGAGTTTCTACTTTCAGATGCAATAGGAATTTTTGGGTTAGGTCAATCCGTTCGCGAGATATGGGAGTTTGAAGCTAAGAAATGGTTGAGAAGAAAACAAATTTTTCGCAATTCTGCTGCTCCAAACGCTTAACCAGAATGGCCTAAGGATGAAATACACATACCGTTGTAATCGGGCGAGTCTCTACTTTCAGATGCAATAGGAATTTTTGGGTTAGGTCAATCCGTTTGCGAGATATGGGTGTTTGAATCCAACAAATGGTTGTGAAGGCAAAAAATTTTTCGCAACTCTGCTGCTCCAAACGCTTAACCAGAATGGCCTAGGGAAGAAATACCCATACCGTTGTAATCGGACGAGACTCTACTTTCAGATGCAATAGGAATTTTTGGGTTAGGTCAATCCGTTCGCGAGATATGGGAGTTTGAAGCCAAGAAATGGTTGAGAAGGCAAAAAATTTTTCGCACTTCTGCTGACCCAAACGCTTAACCAGAATGGCCTAGGGAAAAAATACACATACCGTTGTAATCGGGCGAGTTTCTACTTTCAGATGCAATAGGAATTTTTGGGTTAGGTCAACCCGTTCGCGAGATATGGGAGTTTGAAGCCAAGAAATGGTTGAGAAGGCAAAAAGTTTTTCGCACTTCTGCTGCTCCAAACGCTTAACCAGAATGGCCTAGGGAAAAAATACACATACCGCTGTAATCGGGCGAGTTTCTACTTTCAGGTGCAATAGGAATTTTTGGGTTAGGTCAATCCGTTCGCGAGATATGGGAGTTTGAAGCTAAGAAATGGTTGAGAAGACAACAAATTTTTCGCAACTCTGCTGCTCCAAACGCTTAATCAGAATAGCCTAGGGAAAAAATACACATACCGTTGTAATCGGGCGAGTTTCTACCTTCAGATGCAATAGGAATTTTTGGGTTAGGTCAATCCGTTCGCGAGATATGGGAGCTTGAAACCAAGAAATGTTTGAGAAGGCAAAAAATTTTTCGCAATTCTGCTGCTCCAAACGCTTAACCAGAATGGCCTAGGGAAAAAATACACATACCGTTGTAATCGGGCGAGTTTCTACTTTCAGATGCAATAGGAATTTTTGGGTTAGGTCAATCCGTTCGCGAGATATGGGAGTTTGAAGCTAAGAAATGGTTGAGGAGACAACAAATTTTTCGCAATTCTGCTGCTCCAAACGCTTAACCAGAATGGCCTAGGGAAAAAATACTCATACCGCTGTAATCGGGCGAGTTTCTACTTTCAGATGCAGTAGGAATTTTTGGGTTAGGTCAATCCGTTCGCGAGATATGGGAGTTTGAAGCCAAGAAATGGTTGAGAAGGCAAAAAATTTTTCGCACTTCTGCTGCTCCAAACGCTTAACCAGAATGGCCTAGGGGAAAAATACACATACCGCTGTAATCGGGCGAGTTTCTACTTTCAGATGCAATAGGAATTTTTGGGTTAGGTCAATCCGTTCGCGAGATATGGGAGTTTGAAGCTAAGAAATGGTTGAGAAGACAACAAATTTTTCGCAACTCTGCTGCTCCAAACGCTTAATCAGAATGGCCTAGGGAAAAAATACACATACCGTTGTAATCGGGCGAGTTTCTACTTTCAGATGCAATAGGAATTTTTGGGTTAGGTCAATCCGTTCGCGAGATATGGGAGCTTGAAACCAAGAAATGTTTGAGAAGGCAAAAAATTTTTCGCAATTCTGCTGCTCCAAACGCTTAACCAGAATGGCCTAGGGAAAAAATACACATACCGTTGTAATCGGGCGAGTTTCTACTTTCAGACGCTACAGGAATTTTTGGGTTAGGTCAATCCGTTCGCGAGATATGGGTGTTTGAAGCTAAGAAATGGTTGAGGAGACAACAAATTTTTCGCAATTCTGCTGCTCCAAACGCTTAACGAGAATGGCCTAGGAACAAAATACACATACCGTTGTAATCGGGCGAGTTTCTACTTTCAGATGCAATAGGAATTTTTGGGTTAGGTCAATCCGTTCGCGAGATATGGGAGTTTGAAGCTAAGAAATGGTTGAGAAGACAACAAATTTTTCGCAATTCTGCTGCTCCAAACGCTTAACCAGAATGGCCTAGGGATGAAATACACATACCGTTGTAATCGGGCGAGTCTCTACTTTCAGATGCAATAGGAATTTTTGGGTTAGGTCAATCCGTTTGCGAGATATGGGTGTTTGAATCCAAGAAATGGTTGAGAAGGCAAAAAATTTTTCGCAACTCTGCTGCTCCAAACGCTTAACCAGAATGGCCTAGGGAAGAAATACCCATACCGTTGTAATCGGACGAGACTCTACTTTCAGATGCAATAGGAATTTTTGGGTTAGGTCAATCCGTTCGCGAGATATGGGAGTTTGAAGCCAAGAAATGGTTGAGAAGGCAAAAAATTTTTCGCACTTCTGCTGACCCAAACGCTTAACCAGAATGGCCTAGGGAAAAAATACACATACCGTTGTAATCGGGAGAGTTTCTACTTTCAGATGCAATAGGAATTTTTGGGTTAGGTCAACCCGTTCGCGAGATATGGGAGTTTGAAGCCAAGAAATGGTTGAGAAGGCAAAAAATTTTTCGCACTTCTGCTGCTCCAAACGCTTAACCGGAATGGCCTAGGGGAAAAATACACATACCGCTGTAATCGGGCGAGTTTCTTCTTTCAGATGCAATAGGAATTTTTGGGTTAGGTCAATCCGTTCGCGAGATATGGGAGTTTGAAGCTAAGAAATGGTTGAGAAGACAACAAATTTTTCGCAACTCTGCTGCTCCAAACGCTTAATCAGAATGGCCTAGGGAAAAAATACACATACCGTTGTAATCGGGCGAGTTTCTACTTTCAGATGCAATAGGAATTTTTGGGTTAGGTCAATCCGTTCGCGAGATATGGGAGCTTGAAACCAAGAAATGTTTGAGAAGGCAAAAAATT
This sequence comes from Ptiloglossa arizonensis, assembly GCF_051014685.1. Lineage (NCBI taxonomy): Eukaryota > Metazoa > Arthropoda > Insecta > Hymenoptera > Colletidae > Ptiloglossa > Ptiloglossa arizonensis. The sequence goes on along the minus strand of NW_027478684.1, from coordinate 343,145 downwards.
TTTCGCAATTCTGCTGCTCCAAACGCTTAACCAGAATGGCCTAGGGAAAAAATACACATACCGTTGTAATCGGGCGAGTTTCTACTTTCAGACGCTACAGGAATTTTTGGGTTAGGTCAATCCGTTCGCGAGATATGGGTGTTTGAAGCTAAGAAATGGTTGAGGAGACAACAAATTTTTCGCAATTCTGCTGCTCCAAACGCTTAACCAGAATGGCCTAGGGAAAAAATACACATACCGTTGTAATCGGGCGAGTTTCTACTTTCAGATGCAATAGGAATTTTTGGGTTAGATCAATCCGTTCGCGAGATATGGGAGTTTGAAGCTAAGAAATGGTTGAGAAGACAACAAATTTTTCGCAATTCTGCTGCTCCAAACGCTTAACCAGAATGGCCTAGGGAAAAAATACGCATACCGTTGTAATCGGGCGAGCTTCTACTTTCAGATGCAATTGGAATTTTTGGCTTAGGTCAATCCGTTCGCGAGATATGGGAGTTTGAAGCCAAGGAATGTTTGAGAAGGCAGAAAATTTTTCGCAATTCTGCTGCTCCAAACGCTTAACCAGAAAGGCCTAGGGAAAAAATACTCATACCGCTGTAATCGGGCGAGTTTCTACTTTCAGATGCAATAGGAATTTTTGGGTTAGGTCAATCCGTTCGCGAGATATGGGAGTTTGAAGCTAAGAAATGGTTGAGAAGACAACAAATTTTTCGCAACTCTGCTGCTCCAAACGCTTAATCAGAATGGCCTAGGGAAAAAATACACATACCGTTGTAATCGGGCGAGTTTCTACTTTCAGATGCAATAGGAATTTTTGGGTTAGGTCAATCCGTTCGCGAGATATGGGAGCTTGAAACCAAGAAACGTTTGAGAAGGCAAAAAATTTTTCGCAATTCTGCTGCTCCCAACGCTTAACCAGAATGGCCTAGGGAAAAAATACACATACCGTTGTAATCGGGCGAGATTCTACTTTCAGACGCTACAGGAATTTTTGGGTTAGGTCAATCCGTTCGCGAGATATGGGTGTTTGAAGCTAAGAAATGGTTGAGGAGACAACAAATTTTTCGCAATTCTGCTGCTCCAAACGCTTAACGAGAATGGCCTAGGAAAAAAATACACATACCGTTGTAATCGGGCGAGTTTCTACTTTCAGATGCAATAGGAATTTTTGGGTTAGGTCAATCCGTTCGCGAGATATGGGAGTTTGAAGCTAAGAAATGGTTGAGAAGAAAACAAATTTTTCGCAATTCTGCTGCTCCAAACGCTTAACCAGAATGGCCTAGGGATGAAATACACATACCGTTGTAATCGGGCGAGTCTCTACTTTCAGATGCAATAGGAATTTTTGGGTTAGGTCAATCCGTTTGCGAGATATGGGTGTTTGAATCCAACAAATGGTTGAGAAGGCAAAAAATTTTTCGCAACTCTGCTGCTCCAAACGCTTAACCAGAATGGCCTAGGGAAGAAATACCCATACCGTTGTAATCGGACGAGACTCTACTTTCAGATGCAATAGGAATTTTTGGGTTAGGTCAACCCGTTCGCGAGATATGGGAGTTTGAAGCCAAGAAATGGTTGAGAAGGCAAAAAATTTTTCGCACTTCTGCTGCTCCAAACGCTTAACCAGAATGGCCTAGGGGAAAAATACACATACCGCTGTAATCGGGCGAGTTTCTTCTTTCAGATGCAATAGGAATTTTTGGGCTAGGTCAATCCGTTCGCGAGATATGGGAGTTTGAAGCTAAGAAATGGTTGAGAAGACAACAAATGTTTCGCAACTCTGCTGCTCCAAACGCTTAATCAGAATGGCCTAGGGAAAAAATACACATACCGTTGTAATCGGGCGAGTTTCTACTTTCAGACGCTACAGGAATTTTTGGGTTAGGTCAATCCGTTCGCGAGATATGGGTGTTTGAAGCTAAGAAATGGTTGAGGAGACAACAAATTTTTCGCAATTCTGCTGCTCCAAACGCTTAACCAGAATGGCCTAGGGAAAAAATACACATACCGTTGTAATCGGGCGAGTTTCTACTTTCAGATGCAATAGGAATTTTTGGGTTAGGTCAATCCGTTCGCGAGATATGGGAGTTTGAAGCTAAGAAATGGTTGAGGAGACAACAAATTTTTCGCAATTCTGCTGCTCCAAACGCTTAACCAGAATGGCCTAGGGAAAAAATACTCATACCGCTGTAATCGGGCGAGTTTCTACTTTCAGATGCAATAGGAATTTTTGGGTTAGGTCAATCCGTTCGCGAGATATGGGAGTTTGAAGCCAAGAAATGGTTGAGAAGGCAAAAAATTTTTCGCACTTCTGCTGCTCCAAACGCTTAACCAGAATGGCCTAGGGGAAAAATACACATACCGCTGTAATCGGGCGAGTTTCTTCTTTCAGATGCAATAGGAATTTTTGGGTTAGGTCAATCCGTTCGCGAGATATGGGAGTTTGAAGCTAAGAAATGGTTGAGAAAACAACAAATTTTTCGCAACTCTGCTGCTCCAAACGCTTAATCAGAATGGCCTAGGGAAAAAATACACATACCGTTGTAATCGGGCGAGTTTCTACTTTCAGATGCAATAGGAATTTTTGGGTTAGGTCAATCCGTTCGCGAGATATGGGAGCTTGAAACCAAGAAATGTTTGAGAAGGCAAAAAATTTTTCGCAATTCTGCTGCCCCAAACGCTTAACCAGAATGCCCTAGGGAAAAAATACGCATACCGTTGTAATCGGGCGAGCTTCTACTTTCAGATGCAATTGGAATTTTTGGGTTAGGTCAATCCGTTCGCGAGATATGGGAGTTTGAAGCCAAGAAATGTTTGAGAAAGCAGAAAATTTTTCGCAATTCTGCTGCTCCAAACGCTTAACCAGAATGGCCTAGGGAAAAAATACACATACCGCTGTAATCGGGCGAGTTTCTACTTTCAGATGCAATAGGAATTTTTGGGTTAGGTCAATCCGTTCGCGACATATGGGAGTTTGAAGCCAAGAAATGGTTGAGGAGACAACAAATTTTTCGCAATTCTGCTGCTCCAAACGCTTAACCAGAATGGCCTAGGGAAAAAATACTCATACCGCTGTAATCGGGCGAGTTTCTACTTTCAGATGCAATAGGAATTTTTGGGTTAGGTCAATCCGTTCGCGAGATATGGGAGCTTGAAACCAAGAAATGTTTGAGAAGGCAAAAAATTTTTCGCAATTCTGCTGCTCCAAACGCTTAACCAGAATGGCCTAGGGAAAAAATACACATACCGTTGTAATCGGGCGAGTTTCTACTTTCAGACGCTACAGGAATTTTTGGGTTAGGTCAATCCGTTCGCGAGATATGGGAGTTTGAAGCCAAGAAATGTTTGAGAAGGCAGAAAATTTTTCGCAATTCTGCTGCTCCAAACGCTTAACCAGAATGGCCTAGGGAAAAAATACACATACCGCTGTAATCGGGCGAGTTTCTACTTTCAGATGCAATAGGAATTTTTGGGTTAGGTCAATCCGTTCGCGACATATGGGAGTTTGAAGCCAAGAAATGGTTGAGAAGGCAAAAAATTTTTCGCACTTCTGCTGCTCCAAACGCTTAACCAGAATGGCCTAGGGAAGAAATACCCATACCGTTGTAATCGGACGAGACTCTACTTTCAGATGCAATAGGAATTTTTGGGTTAGGTCAATCCGTTCGCGAGATATGGGAGTTTGAAGCCAAGAAATGGTTGAGAAGGCAAAAAATTTTTCGCACTTCTGCTGACCCAAACGCTTAACCAGAATGGCCTAGGGAAAAAATACACATACCGTTGTAATCGGGCGAGTTTCTACTTTCAGATGCAATAGGAATTTTTGGGTTAGGTCAACCCGTTCGCGAGATATGGGAGTTTGAAGCCAAGAAATGGTTGAGAAGGCAAAAAATTTTTCGCACTTCTGCTGCTCCAAACGCTTAACCAGAATGGCCTAGGGGAAAAATACACATACCGCTGTAATCGGGCGAGTTTCTTCTTTCAGATGCAATAGGAATTTTTGGGTTAGGTCAATCCGTTCGCGAGATATGGGAGTTTGAAGCTAAGAAATGGTTGAGAAGACAACAAATTTTTCGCAACTCTGCTGCTCCAAACGCTTAATCAGAATGGCCTAGGGAAAAAATACACATACCGTTGTAATCGGGCGAGTTTCTTCTTTCAGATGCAATAGGAATTTTTGGGTTAGGTCAATCCGTTCGCGAGATATGGGAGTTTGAAGCTAAGAAATGGTTGAGAAAACAACAAATTTTTCGCAACTCTGCTGCTCCAAACGCTTAATCAGAATGGCCTAGGGAAAAAATACACATACCGTTGTAATCGGGCGAGTTTCTACTTTCAGATGCAATAGGAATTTTTGGGTTAGGTCAATCCGTTCGCGAGATATGGGAGCTTGAAACCAAGAAATGTTTGAGAAGGCAAAAAATTTTTCGCAATTCTGCTGCCCCAAACGCTTAACCAGAATGGCCTAGGGAAAAAATACACATACCGTTGTAATCGGGCGAGTTTCTACTTTCAGACGCTACAGGAATTTTTGGGTTAGGTCAATCCGTTCGCGTGATATGGGTGTTTGAAGCTTAGAAATGGTTGAGGAGACAACAAATTTTTCGCAATTCTGCTGCTCCAAACGCTTAACCAGAATGGCCTAGGGAAAAAATACACATACTGTTGTAATCGGGCGAGTTTCTACTTTCAGATGCAATAGGAATTTTTGGGTTAGATCAATCCGTTCGCGAGATATGGGAGTTTGAAGCTAAGAAATGGTTGAGAAGACAACAAATTTTTCGCAATTCTGCTGCTCCAAACGCTTAACCAGAATGGCCTAGGGAAAAAATACGCATACCGTTGTAATCGGGCGAGCTTCTACTTTCAGATGCAATTGGAATTTTTGGGTTAGGTCAATCCGTTCGCGACATATGGGAGTTTGAAGCCAAGAAATGTTTGAGAAGGCAGAAAATTTTTCGCAATTCTGCTGCTCCAAACGCTTAACCAGAATGGCCTAGGGAAAAAATACACATACCGCTGTAATCGGGCGAGTTTCTACTTTCAGATGCAATAGGAATTTTTGGGTTAGGTCAATCCGTTCGCGACATATGGGAGTTTGAAGCCAAGAAATTGTTGAGGAGACAACAAATTTTTCGCAATTCTGCTGCTCCAAACGCTTAACCAGAATGGCCTAGGGAAAAAATACTCATACCGCTGTAATCGGGCGAGTTTCTACTTTCAGATGCAATAGGAATTTTTGGGTTAGGTCAATCCGTTCGCGAGATATGGGAGTTTGAAGCCAAGAAATGGTTGAGAAGGCAAAAAATTTTTCGCACTTCTGCTGCTCCAAACGCTTAACCAGAATGGCCTAGGGGGAAAATACACATACCGCTGTAATCGGGCGAGTTTCTACTTTCAGATGCAATAGGAATTTTTGGGTTAGGTCAATCCGTTCGCGAGATATGGGAGCTTGAAACCAAGAAATGTTTGAGAAGGCAAAAAATTTTTCGCAATTCTGCTGCCCCAAACGCTTAACCAGAATGGCCTAGGGAAAAAATACACATACCTCTGTACTCGGGCGAGTTTCGACTTTCAGATGCAACAGGAATTTTTGGTTTAGGTCAATCCGTTCGCGAGATATGGGAGTTTGAAGCTAAGAAATTGTTGAGAAGACAACAAATTTTTCGCACTTCTGCTGCCCCAAACGCTTAACCAGAATGGCCTAGGGAAAAAATACACATACCGTTGTAATCGGGCGAGTTTCGACTTTCAGAAGCAATAGGAATTTTTGGGTTAGGTCAATCCGTTCGCGAGATATGGGAGTTTGAAGCCATGAAATGGTTGAGATGGCAAAAAATTTTTCGCAATTCTGCTGCTCCAAACGCTTAACAAGAATGGCCTAGGGAAAAAATACACATACCGTTGTAATCGGGCGAGTTTCTACTTTCAGATGCAATTGGAATTTTTGGGTTAGGTCAATCCGTTCGCGAGATATGGGAGTTTGAAGCCAAGGAACGGTTGAGAAGGCAAAAAATTTTTCGCAATTCTGCTGCTCCAAACGCTTAACCAGAATGGCCTAGGGAAAAAATACACATACCGTGGTAATCGGGCGAGTTTCTACTTTCAGATGCAATAGGAATTTTTGGGTTAGGTCAATCCGTTCGCGAGATATGGGAGTTTGAAGCCAAGGAACGGTTGAGAAGGCAAAAAATTTTTCGCAATTCTGCTGCTCCAAACGCTTAACCTGAATGGCCTAGGGAAAAAATACACATACCGTTGTAATCGGCCGAGTTTCTACTTTCAGACGCTACAGGAATTTTTGGGTTATGTCAATCCGTTCGCGAGATATGGGAGTTTGAAGCCATGAAATGGTTGAGAAGGCAAAAAATTTTTCGCAATTCTGCTGCTCCAAACGCTTAACAAGAATGGCCTAGGGAAAAAATACACATACCGTTGTAATCGGGCGAGTTTCTACTTTCAGATGCAATTGGAATTTTTGGGTTAGGTCGATCCGTTCGCGAGATATGGGAGTTTGAAGCCAAGAAATGGTTGAGAAGGCAAAAAATTTTTCGCAATTCTGCTGCTCCAAACGCTTAACAAGAATGGCCTAGGGAAAAAATACACACACCGTTGTAATCGGGCGAGTTTCTACTTTCAGATGCAATTGGAATTTTTGAGTTAGGTCAATCCGTTCGCGAGATATGGGAGTTTGAAGCCAAGAAATGGTTGAGAAGGCAAAAGACTTTTCGCAATTCTGCTGCTCCAAACGCTTAACCAGAATGGCCTAGGGAAAAAATACACATACCGTTGTAATCGGACGAGTTTCTACTTTCAGATGCAACAGGAATTTTTGGGTCAGGTCAATCCGTTCGCGAGATATGGGAGTTTGAAGCTAAGAAATGGTTGAGAAGACAACAAGTTTTTCGCAATTCTGCTGCTCCAAACGCTTAACCAGAATGCCCTAGGGTAAAAATACACATACCGCTGTAATCGGGCGAGTTTCTACTTTCAGACGCAACAGGAATTTTTGAGTTAGGTCAATCCGTTCGCGAGATACGGGAGTTTGACGCTAAGAAATGGTTGAGAAGACAACAAATTTTTCGCAATTCTGCTGCTCCAAACGCTTAACCAGAATGGCCTACGGAAAAAATACACATACCTCTGTAATCGGGCGAGCTTCGACTTTCAGATGCAACAGGAATTTTTGGTTTAGGTCAATCCGTTCGCGAGATATGGGAGTTTGAAGCTAAGAAATTGTTGAGAAGAAAACAAATTTTTCGCAATTCTGCTGCTCCAAACGCTTAACCAGAATGGCCTAGGGAAAAAATACACATACCGTTGTAATCGGGCGAGTTTCGACTTTCAGAAGCAATAGGAATTTTTGGGTTAGGTCAATCCGTTCGCGAGATATGGGAGTTTGAAGCCATGAAATGGTTGAGATTGCAAAAAATTTTTCGCAATTCTGCTGCTCCAAACGCTTAACAAGAATGGCCTAGGGAAAAAATACACATACCGTTGTAATCGGGCGAGTTTCTACTTTCAGATGCAATTGGAATTTTTGGGTTAGGTCAATCCGTTCGCGAGATATGGGAGTTTGAAGCCAAGAATTGGTTGAGAAGGCAAAAAATTTTTCGCAATTCTGCTGCTCCAAACGCTTAACCAGAATGGCCTAGGGTAAAAATACACATACCGCTGTAATCGGGCGAGTTTCTACTTTCAGACGCAACAGGAATTTTTGAGTTAGGTCAATCCGTTCGCGAGATACGGGAGTTTGACGCTAAGAAATGGTTGAGAAGACAACAAATTTTTCGCAATTCTGCTGCTCCAAACGCTTAACAAGAATGGCCTAGGGAAAAAATACACATACCGTTGTAATCGGGCGAGTTTCTACTTTCAGATGCAATTGGAATTTTTGGGTTAGGTCAATCCGTTCGCGTGATATGGGAGTTTGAAGCCAAGAAATGGTTGAGAAGGCAAAAAATTTTTCGCAATTCTGCTGCTCCAAACGCTTAACCAGAATGGCCTAGGGTAAAAATACACCTACCGCTGTAATCGGGCGAGTTTCTACTTTCAGACGCAACAGGAATTTTTGAGTTACGTCAATCCGTTCGCGAGATATGGGAGTTTGAAGCCAAGGAACGGTTGAGAAGGCAAAAAATTTTTCGCAATTCTGCTGCTCCAAACGCTTAACCAGAATGGCCTAGGGAAAAAATACACATACCGTTGTAATCGGGCGAGTTTCTACTTTCAGATGCAACAGGAATTTTTGGGTTAGGTCAATCCGTTCGCGAGATATGGGAGTTTGAAGCAAAGAAATGGTTGAGAAGGCAAAAAATTTTTCGCAATTCTGCTGCTCCAAACGCTTAACAAGAATGGCCTAGGGAAAAAATACACATACCGTTGTAATCGGGCGAGTTTCTACTTTCAGACGCTACGGGAATTTTTGGGTTAGGTCAATCCGTTCGCGAGATATGGGAGCTTGAAGCCAAGAAATGGTTGAGAAGGCGAAAAATTTTTCGCAGTTCTGCTGCTCCAAACGCTTAACCAGAATGGCCTAGGGAAAAAATACACATACCGTGGTAATCGGGCGAGCTTCTACTTTCAGATGCAATAGGAATTTTTGGGTTAGGTCAATCCGTTCGCGAGATATGGGAGTTTGAAGCCAAGAAATGGTTGAGAAGGCAAAAAATTTTTCGCATTTCTGCTGCGTCAAACGCTTAACCAGAATGGCCTAGGGAAAAAATACACATATCGCTGTAATCGGGCGAGTTTCTACTTTCAGATGCAACAGGAATTTTTGGTTTAGGTCAATCCGTTCGCGAGATATGGGAGTTTGAAGCCAAGAAATGGTTCAGAAGGCAAGAAATTTTTCGCAATTCTGCTGCTCCAAACGCTTAACCAGAATGGCCTAGGGAAAAAATACACATACCGCTGTAATCGGGCGAGTTTCTACTTTCAGACGCAACAGGAATTTTTGAGTTATGTCAATCCGTTCGCGAGATACGGGAGTTTGACGCTAAGAAATGGTTGAGAAGACAACAAATTTTTCGCAATTCTGCTGCTCCAAACGCTTAACCAGAATGGCCTAGGGAAAAAATACACATACCGTGGTAATCGGGCGAGCTTCTACTTTCAGATGCAATAGGAATTTTTGGGTTAGGTCAATCCGTTCGCGAGATATGGGAGTTTGAAGCCAAGAAATGGTTGAGAAGGCAAAAAATTTTTCGCAATTCTGCTGCATCATACGCTTAACCAGAATGGCCTAGGGAAAAAATACACATACCACTGTAATCGGGCGAGTTTCGACTTTCAGATGCAACAGGAATTTTTGGTTTAGGTCAATCCGTTCGCGAGATATGGGAGTTTGAAGCTAAGAAATGGTTGAGAAGACAACAAATTTTTCGCACTTCTGCTGCTCCAAACGCTTAACCAGAATGGCCTAGGGAAAAAATACACATTCCGTTGTAATCGGGCGAGTTTCGACTTTCAGAAGCAATAGGAATTTTTGGGTTAGGTCAATCCGTTCGCGAGATATGGGAGTTTGAAGCCAAGAAATGGTTGAGAAGGCGAAAAATTTTTCGCAATTCTGCTGCTCCAAACGCTTAACCAGAATGGCCTAGGGAAAAAATACACATACCGTGGTAATCGGGCGAGTTTCTACTTTCAGATGCAACAGGAATTTTTGGTTTAGGTCAATCCGTTCGCGAGATATGGGAGTTTGAAGCCAAGAAATGGTTCAGAAGGCAAAAAATTTTTCGCAATTCTGCTGCTCCAAACGCTTAACCAGAATGGCCTAGGGAAAAAATACACATACCGCTGTAATCGGGCGAGTTTCTACTTTCAGACGCAACAGGAATTTTTGAGTTAGGTCAATCCGTTCGCGAGATACGGGAGGTTGACGCTAAGAAATGGTTGAGAAGACAACAAATTTTTCGCAATTCTGCTGCTCCAATCGCTTAACCAGAATGGCCTAGGGAAAAAATAAACATACCGTGGTAATCGGGCGAGTTTCTACTTTCAGATGCAATAGGAATTTTTGGGTTAGGTCAATCCGTTCGCGAGATATGGGAGTTTGAAGCCAAGAAATGGTTGAGAAGGCAAAAAATTTTTCGCAATACTGCTGCATCAAACGCTTAACCAGAATGGCCTAGGGAAAAAATACACATACCTCTGTAATCGGGCGAGTTTCGACTTTCAGATGCAACAGGAATTTTTGGTTTAGGTCAATCCGTTCGCGAGATATGGGAGTTTGAAGCCAAGAAATGGTTCAGAAGGCAAAAAATTTTTCGCAATTCTGCTGCATCAAACGCTTAACCAGAATGGCCTAGGGAAAAAATACACATACCGCTGTGATCGGGCGAGTTTCTACTTTCAGATGCAACAGGAATTTTTGGTTTAGGTCAATCCGTTCGCGAGATATGGGAGTTTGAAGCCAAGAAATGGTTCAGAAGGCAAAAAATTTTTGGCAATTCTGCTGCATCAAACGCTTAACCAGAATGGCCTAGGGAAAAAATACACATACCGCTGTAATCGGGCGAGTTTCTACTTTCAGATGCAACAGGAATTTTTGGTTTAGGTCAATCCGTTCGCGAGATATGGGAGTTTGAAGCCAAGAAATGGTTCAGAAGGCAAAAAATTTTTCGCAATTCTGCTGCTCCAAACGCTTAACCAGAATGGCCTAGGGAAAAAATACACATACCGCTGTAATCGGGCGAGTTTCTACTTTCAGACGCAACAGGAATTTTTGAGTTAGGTCAATCCGTTCGCGAGATACGGGTGTTTGACGCTAAGAAATGGTTGAGAAGACAACAAATTTTTCGCAATTCTGCTGCTCCAAACGCTTAACCAGAATGGCCTAGGGAAAAAATACACATACCGTGGTAATCGGGCGAGCTTCTACTTTCAGATGCAATAGGAATTTTTGGGTTAGGTCAATCCGTTCGCGAGATATGGGAGTTTGAAGCCAAGAAATGGTTGAGGAGGCAAAAAATTTTTCGCAATTCTGCTGCATCATACGCTTAACCAGAATGGCCTAGGGAAAAAATACACATACCTCTGTAATCGGGCGAGTTTCGACTTTCAGATGCAACAGGAATTTTTGGTTTAGGTCAATCCGTTCGCGAGATATGGGAGTTTGAAGCTAAGAAATGGTTGAGAAGACAACAAATTTTTCGCACTTCTGCTGCTCCAAACGCTTAACCAGAATGGCCTAGGGAAAAAATACACATACCGTTGTAATCGGGCGAGTTTCGACTTTCAGAAGCAATAGGAATTTTTGGGTTAGGTCAATCCGTTCGCGAGATATGGGAGTTTGAAGCCATGAAATGGTTGAGAAGTCAAAAAATTTTTCGCAATTCTGCTGCTCCAAACGCTTAACAGGAATGGCCTAGGGAAAAAATACACATACCGTTGTAATCGGGCGAGTTTCTACTTTCAGATACAACAGGAATTTTTGGGTTAGGTCAATCCGTTCGCGAGATATGGGAGTTTGAAGCCAAGAAATGGTTGAGAAGGCAAAAAATTTTTCGCAATTCTGCTGCTCCAAACGCTTAACAAGAATGGCCTAGGGAAAAAATACACATACCGTTGTAATCGGGCGAGTTTCTACTTTCAGACGCTACAGGAATTTTTGGGTTAGGTCAATCCGTTCGCGAGATATGGGAGTTTGAAGCCAAGAAATGGTTGAGAAGGCGAAAAATTTTTCGCAATTCTGCTGCTCCAAACGCTTAACCAGAATGGCCTAGGGAAAAAATACACATACCGTGGTTATCGGGCGAGTTTCTACTTTCAGATGCAATAGGAATTTTTGGGATAGGTCAATCCGTTCGCGAGATATGGGAGTTTGAAGCCAAGAAATGGTTGAGAAGGCAAAAAATTTTTCGCAATTCTGCTGCATCAAACGCTTAACCAAAATGGCCTAGGGAAAAAATACACATACCGCTGTAATCGGGCGAGTTTCTGCTTTCAGATGCAACAGGAATTTTTGGTTTAGGTCAATCCGTTCGCGAGATATGGGAGTTTGAAGCCAAGAAATGGTTCAGAAGGCAAAAAATTTTTCGCAATTCTCCTGCTCCAAACGCTTAACCAGAATGGCCCAGGGAAAAAATACACATACCGCTGTAATCGGGCGAGTTTCTACTTTCAGACGCAACAGGAATTTTTGAGTTAGGTCAATCCGTTCGCGAGATACGGGAGTTTGACGCTAAGAAATGGTTGAGAAGACAACAAATTTTTCGCACTTCTGCTGCTCCAAACGCTTAACCAGAATGGCCTAGGGAAAAAATACACATACCGTTGTAATCGGGCGAGTTTCGACTTTCAGAAGCAATAGGAATTTTTGGGTTAGGTCAATCCGTTCGCGAGATATGGGAGTTTGAAGCCATGAAATGGTTGAGAAGGCAAAAAATTTTTCGCAATTCTGCTGCTCCAAACGCTTAACAGGAATGGCCTAGGGAAAAAATACTCATACCGTTGTAATCGGGCGAGTTTCTACTTTCAGATACAACAGGAATTTTTGGGTTAGGTCAATCCGTTCGCGAGATATGGGAGTTTGAAGCCAAGAAATGGTTCAGAAGGCAAAAAATTTTTCGCAATTCTCCTGCTCCAAACGCTTAACCAGAATGGCCCAGGGAAAAAATACACATACCGCTGTAATCGGGCGAGTTTCTACTTTCAGACGCAACAGGAATTTTTGAGTTAGGTCAATCCGTTCGCGAGATACGGGAGTTTGACGCTAAGAAATGGTTGAGAAGACAACAAATTTTTCGCACTTCTGCTGCTCCAAACGCTTAACCAGAATGGCCTAGGGAAAAAATACACATACCGTTGTAATCGGGCGAGTTTCGACTTTCAGAAGCAATAGGAATTTTTGGGTTAGGTCAATCCGTTCGCGAGATATGGGAGTTTGAAGCCATGAAATGGTTGAGAAGGCAAAAAATTTTTCGCAATTCTGCTGCTCCAAACGCTTAACAGGAATGGCCTAGGGAAAAAATACTCATACCGTTGTAATCGGGCGAGTTTCTACTTTCAGATACAACAGGAATTTTTGGGTTAGGTCAATCCGTTCGCGAGATATGGGAGTTTGAAGCCAAGAAATGGTTGAGAAGGCAAAAAATTTTTCGCAATTCTGCTGCTCCAAACACTTAACAAGAATGGCCTAGGGAAAAAATACACATACCTTTGTAATCGGGCGAGTTTCTACTTTCAGACGCTACAGGAATTTTTGGGTTAGGTTAATCCGTTCGCGAGATATGGGAGTTTGAAGCCAAGAAATGGTTGAGAAGGCGAAAAATTTTTCGCAATTCTGCTGCTCCAAACGCTTAACCAGAATGGCCTAGGGAAAAAATACACATACCGTGGTAATCGGGCGAGTTTCTACTTTCAGATGCAATAGGAATTTTTGGGATAGGTCAATCCGTTCGCGAGATATGGGAGTTTGAAGCCAAGAAATGGTTGAGAAGGCAAAAAATTTTTCGCAATTCTGCTTCATCAAACGCTTAACCAAAATGGCCTAGGGAAAAAATACACATACCGCTGTAATCGGGCGAGTTTCTACTTTCAGATGCAATAGGAATTTTTGGGTCAGGTCAATCCGTTCGCGAGATATGGGAGTTTGAAGCTAAGAAATGGTTGAGAAGACAACAAATTTTTCGCACTTCTGCTACTCCAAACGCTTAACCAGAATGGCCTAGGGTAAAAATACACATACCGTTGTAATCGGGCGAGTTTCTACTTTCAGACGCTACAGGAATTTTTGGGTTAGGTCAATCCGTTCGCGAGATATGGGAGTTTGAAGCCAAGAAATGGTTGAGAAGGCAAAAAATTTTTCGCAATTCTGCTGCTCCAAACGCTTAACCAGAATGGCCTAGGGTAAAAATACACCTACCGCTGTAATCGGGCGAGTTTCTACTTTCAGACGCAACAGGAATTTTTGAGTTAGGTCAATCCGTTCGCGAGATATGGGAGTTTGAAGCCAAGGAACGGTTGAGAAGGCAAAAAATTTTTCGCAATTCTGCTGCTCCAAACGCTTAACCAGAATGGCCTAGGGAGAAAATACACATACCGTTGTAATCGGACGAGTTTCTACTTTCAGATGCAACAGGAATTTTTGGGTTAGGTCAATCCGTTCGCGAGATATGGGAGTTTGACGCTAAGAAATGGTTGAGGAGACAACTAATTTTTCGCAATTCTGCTGCTCCAAACGCTTAACCAGAATGGCCTAGGGAAAAAATACACATACCGTGGTAATCGGGCGAGTTTCTACTTTCAGATGCAATAGGAATTTTTGGGTCAGGTCAATCCGTTCGCGAGATATGGGAGTTTGAAGCTAAGAAATGGTTGAGAAGACAACAAATTTTTCGCACTTCTGCTACTCCAAACGCTTAACCAGAATGGCCTAGGGTAAAAATACACATACCGTTGTAATCGGGCGAGTTTCTACTTTCAGACGCTACAGGAATTTTTGGGTTAGGTCAATCCGTTCGCGAGATATGGGAGTTTGAAGCCAAGAAATGGTTGAGAAGGCAAAAAATTTTTCGCAATTCTGCTGCTCCAAACGCTTAACCAGAATGGCCTAGGGTAAAAATACACCTACCGCTGTAATCGGGCGAGTTTCTACTTTCAGACGCAACAGGAATTTTTGAGTTAGGTCAATCCGTTCGCGAGATATGGGAGTTTGAAGCCAAGGAACGGTTGAGAAGGCAACAAATTTTTCGCAATTCTGCTGCTCCAAACGCTTAACCAGAATGGCCTAGGGTAAAAATACACCTACCGATGTCATCGGGCGAGTTTCTACTTTCAGACGCAACAGGAATTTTTGGGTCAGGTCAATCCGTTCGCGAGATATGGGAGTTTGAAGCTAAGAAATGGTTGAGAAGACAACAAATTTTTCGCACTTCTGCTGCTCCAAACGCTTAACCAGAACGGCCTAGGGTAAAAATACACATACCGCTGTAATCGGGCGAGTTTCTACTTTCAGATGCAATAGGAATTTTTCGGTTAGGTCAACCCGTTCGCGAGATATGGGAGTTTGAAGCCAAGAAATGGTGGAGAAGGCAAAAAATTTTTCTCAATTCTGCTGCTCCAAACGCTTAACCAGAATGGCCTAGGGAAAAAATACACATACCGTTGTAATCGGGCGAGTTTCTACTTTCAGATGCAATAGGAATTTTTGGGTTAGGTCAATCCGTTCGCGAGATATGGGAGTTTGAAGCCAAGAAATGGTTGTGACGGCAAACAATTTTTCGCAATTCTGCTGCTCCAAACGCTTAACCAGAGTGGCCTAGGGGAAAAATACACATACCGTTGTAATCGGGCGAGTTTCTACTTTCAGATGCAATAGGACTTTTTGGGTTAGGTCAATCCGTTCGCGAGATATGGGAGTTTGAAGCTAAGAAATGGTTGAGAAGACAAGAAATGTTTCGCAATTCTGCTGCTCCAAACCCTTGACCAGAATGGGCTAGGGAAAAAATACACATACCGGTGTAATCGGGCGAGTTTCTACTTCCAGGCGCTACAGGAATTTTTGGGTTAGGTCAATCCGTTCGCGAGATATGGGAGTTTGAAGCCAAGAAGTGGTTGAGAAGGCAAAAAATTTTTCGCAATTCTGCTGCTCCAAACGCTTAACCAGAATGGCCTAGGGAAAAAATACACATACCGTTGTAATCGGACGAGTTTCTACTTTCAGATGCAACAGGAATTTTTGGGTTAGGTCAATCCGTTCGCGAGATATGGGAGTTTGACGCTAAGAAATGGTTGAGGAGACAACAAATTTTTCGCAATTCTGCTGCTCCAAACGCTTAACCAGAATGGCCTAGGGAAAAAATACACATACCGTGGTAATCGGGCGAGTTTCTACTTTCAGATGCAATAGGAATTTTTGGGTCAGGTCAATCCGTTCGCGAGATATGGGAGTTTGAAGCTAAGAAATGGTTGAGAAGACAACAAATTTTTCGCAGTTCTGCTACTCCAAACGCTTAACCAGAATGGCCTAGGGTAAAAATACACATACCGTTGTAATCGGGCGAGTTTCTACTTTCAGACGCTACAGGAATTTTTGGGTTAGGTCAATCCGTTCGCGAGATATGGGAGTTTGAAGCCAAGAAATGGTTGAGAAGGCAAAAAATTTTTCGCAATTCTGCTGCTCCAAACGCTTAACCAGAATGGCCTAGGGTAAAAATACACCTACCGCTGTAATCGGGCGAGTTTCTACTTTCAGAGGCAACAGGAATTTTTGAGTTAGGTCAATCCGTTCGCGAGATATGGGAGTTTGAAGCCAAGGAACGGTTGAGAAGGCAAAAAATTTTTCGCAATTCTGCTGCTCCAAACGCTTAACCAGAATGGCCTAGGGTAAAAATACACCTACCGATGTAATCGGGCGAGTTTCTACTTTCAGACGCAACAGGAATTTTTGAGTTAGGTCAATCCGTTCGCGAGATATGGGAGTTTGAAGCCAAGGAACGGTTGAGAAGGCAAAAAATTTTTCGCAATTCTGCTGCTCCAAACGCTTAACCAGAATGGCCTAGGGAAAAAATACACATACCGTCGTAATCGGACGAGTTTCTAATTTCAGATGCAACAGGAATTTTTGGGTCAGGTCAATCCGTTCGCGAGATATGGGAGTTTGAAGCTAAGAAATGGTTGAGAAGACAACAAATTTTTCGCACTTCTGCTGCTCCAAACGCTTAACCAGAACGGCCTAGGGTAAAAATACACATACCGCTGTAATCGGGCGAGTTTCTACTTTCAGATGCAATAGGAATTTTTCGGTTAGGTCAACCCGTTCGCGAGATATGGGAGTTTGAAGCCAAGAAATGGTGGAGAAGGCAAAAAATTTTTCTCAATTCTGCTGCTCCAAACGCTTAACCAGAATGGCCTAGGGAAAAAATACACATACCGTTGTAATCGGGCGAGTTTCTACTTTCAGATGCAATAGGAATTTTTGGGTTAGGTCAATCCGTTCGCGAGATATGGGAGTTTGAAGCCAAGAAATGGTTGTGACGGCAAACAATTTTTCGCAATTCTGCTGCTCCAAACGCTTAACCAGAATGGCCTAGGGGAAAAATACACATACCGTTGTAATCGGGCGAGTTTCTACTTTCAGATGCAATAGGACTTTTTGGGTTAGGTCAATCCGTTCGCGAGATATGGGAGTTTGAAGCTAAGAAATGGTTGAGAAGACAAGAAATGTTTCGCAATTCTGCTGCTCCAAACCCTTGACCAGAATGGGCTAGGGAAAAAATACACATACCGGTGTAATCGGGCGAGTTTCTACTTCCAGGCGCTACAGGAATTTTTGGGTTAGGTCAATCCGTTCGCGAGATATGGGAGTTTGAATCCAAGAAGTGGTTGAGAAGGCAAAAAATTTTTCGCAATTCTGCTGCTCCAAACGCTTAACCAGAATGGCCTAGGGAAAAAATACACATACCGTTGTAATCGGGCGAGTTTCTACTTTCAGATGCAATAGGACTTTTTGGGTTAGGTCAATACGTTCGCGAGATATGGGAGTTTGAAGCCAAGAAATGGTTGAGAAGGCAAAAAATTTTTCGCATTTCTGCTGATCCAAACGCTTAACCAGAATGGCCTAGGGAAAAAATACACATACCGTTGTAATCGGGCGAGTTTCTACTTTCAGATGCAATAGGAATTTTTCGGTTAGGTCAACCCGTTCGCGAGATATGGGAGTTTGAAGCCAAGAAATGGTGGAGAAGGCAAAAAATTTTTCTCAATTCTGCTGCTCCAAACGCTTAACCAGAATGGCCTAGGGAAAAAATACACATACCGTTGTAATCGGGCGAGTTTCTACTTTCAGATGCAATAGGAATTTTTGGGTTAGGTCAATCCGTTCGCGAGATATGGGAGTTTGAAGCCAAGAAATGGTTGTGAAGGCAAACAATTTTTCGCAAGTCTGCTGCTCCAAACGCTTAACCAGAATGGCCTAGGGGAAAAATACACATACCGTTGTAATCGGGCGAGTTTCTACTTTCAGATGCAATAGGACTTTTTGGGTTAGGTCAATCCGTTCGCGAGATATGGGAGTTTGAAGCCAAGAAATGGTTGTGAAGGCAAAAAATTTTTCGCAATTCTGCTGCTCCAAACGCTTAACCAGAATGGCCTAGGGAAAAAATACACATACCGTTGTAGTCGGGCGAGTTCCTACTTTCAGATGCAACAGGAATTTTTGGGTTAGGTCAATCCGTTCGCGAGATATGGGTGTTTGAAGCTAAGAAATGGTTGAGATGACAACAAATTTTTCGCACTTCAGCTGCTCCAAAAGCTTAACCAGAATGGCCTAGGGGAAAAATACACATACCGTTGTAATCGGGCGAGTTTCTACTTTCAGATGCAATAGGACTTTTTGGGTGAGGTCGATCCGTTCGCGAGATATGGGAGTTCGAAGCTAAGAAATGGTTGAGAAGACAACAAATTTTTCGCAATTCTGCTGCTCCAAAAGCTTAACCAGAATGGCCTAGGGAAAAAATACACATGCCGTTGTAATCGGGCGAGATTCTACTTTCAGATGCAATAGGACTTTTTGGGTTAGGTCAATCAGTTCGCGAGATATGGGAGTTTGAAGCCAAGAAATGGTTGAGAAGGCAAAAAATTTTTCGCAATTCTGCTGCTCCAAACGCTTAACCAGAATTGCCTAGGGAAAAAATACACATACCGCTGTGATCGCGCGAGTTTCTAGTTTCAGATGCAATAGGAATTTTTGGGTTAGGTTAATCCGTTCGCGAGATATGGGAGTTTGAAGCCAAGAAATGGTTGAGAAGGCAAAACATTTTTCGCAATTCTGCGGCTCCAAACGCTTAACCAGAATGGCCTAGGGAAAAAATACACATACCGTTGTAATCGGGCGAGTTTCTACTTTCAGATGCAATAGGACTTTTTGGGTTAGGTCAATCCGTTCGCGAGATATGGGAGTTTGAAGCCAAGAAATGGTTGTGAAGGCAAAAAATTTTTCGCAATTCTGCTGCTCCAAACGCTTAACCAGAATGGCCTAGGGAAAAAATACACATACCGTTGTAGTCGGGCGAGTTCCCACTTTCAGATGCAACAGGAATTTTTGGGTTAGGTCAATCCGTTCGCGAGATATGGGAGTTCGAAGCTAAGGCATGGTTGAGAAGACAACAAATTTTTCGCAATTCTGCTGCTCCAAACGCTTAACCAGAATGGGCTAGGGAAAAAATACACATACCGCTGTAATCGGGCGAGTTTCTACTTTCAGATGCAATAGGAATTTTTGGGTTAGGTCAATCCGTTCGCGAGATATGGGAGTTTGAAGCTAAGAAATGGTTGAGAAGACACCAAATTTTTCGCAATTCTGCTGCTCCGAACGCTTGACCAGAATGGGCTAGGGAAAAAATACACATACCGCTGGAATCGGGCGAGTTTCTACTTCCAGACGCTACAGGAATTTTTGGGTTAGGTCAATCCGTTCGCGAGATATGGGAGTTTGAAGCCAAGAAATGGTTGAGAAGGATAAAAAATTTTTCGGAGTTCTGCTTCTCCAAACGCTTAACCAGAATGGCCTAGGGAAAAAAAATCCATACCGCTGTAATCGGGCGAGTTTCTATTTTCAGATGCAATAGGAATTTTTGGGTTAGGTCAATCCGTTCGCGAGATATGGGAGTTTGAAGCTAAGAAATGGTTGAGAAGACAACAAATTTTTCGCAATTCTGCTGCTCCGAACGCTTAACCAGAATGGCCTAGGGAAAAAATACACATACCGCTGTAGTCGGGCGTGTTTCTACTTTCAGATGCAATAGGAATTTTTGGGTTAGGTCAATTCGTTCGCGAGATATGGGAGTTTGAAGCCAAGAAATGGTTGAGAAGGCAAAAAATTTTTCGCAATTCTGCTGCTCCAAACGCTTAACCAGAATGGCCTAGGGAAAAATACACATACCGTTGTAATCGGGCGAGTTTCTACTTCCAGACGCTACAGGAATTTTTGGGTTAGGTCAATCCGTTCGCGAGATATGGGAGTTTGAAGCCAAGAAATGGTTGAGAAGGCAATAAATTTTTCGCAATTCTGCTGCTCCAAACGCTTAACCAGAATGGCCTAGGGAAAAAATACGCATACCGCTGTAATCGGGCGAGTTTCTACTTTCAGATGCAATGGGAATTTTTGGGTTAGGTCAATCCGTTCGCGAGATATGGGAGTTTGAAGCTAAGAAATGATTGAGAAGACAACAAATTTTTCGCAATTCTGCTGCTCCGAACGCTTGACCAGAATGGGCTAGGGAAAAAATACACATACCGTTTTAATCGGGCGAGTTTCTACTTCCAGACGCTACAGAAATTTTTGGGTTAGGTCAATCCGTTCGCGAGATATGGGAGTTTGAAGCCAAGAAATGGTTGAGAAGGCTATAAATTTTTCGCAATTCTGCTGCTCCAAACGCTTAGCCAGAATGGCCTAGGGAAAAAATACACATACCGCTGTAATCGGGCGAGGTTCTACTTTCAGATGCAATAGGAATTTTTGGGTTAGGTCAATCCGTTCGCGAGATATGGGAGTTTGAAACCAAGAAATGGTTGAGAAGGCAAAAAATTTTTCGCAATTCTGCTGCTCCAAACGCTTAACCGGAATGGCCTTGGGAAAAAATACACATACCGTTGTAATCGGGCGAGTTTCTACTTTCAGATGCAATAGGAATTTTTGGGTTAGGTCAATCCGTTCGCGAGATATGGGAGTTTGAAGCTAAGAAATGGTTGAGAAGACAAGAAATGTTTCGCAATTCTGCTGCTCCAAAACCTTGACCAGAATGGGCTAGGGAAAAAATACACATACCGGTGTAATCGGGCGAGTTTCTACTTCCAGGCGCTACAGGAATTTTTGGGTTAGGTCAATCCGTTCGCGAGATATGGGAGTTTGAAGCCAAGAAGTGGTTGAGAAGGCAAAAAATTTTTCGCAATTCTGCTGCTCCAAACGCTTAACCAGAATGGCCTAGGGAAAAAATACACATACCGTTGTAATCGGGCGAGTTTCTGCTTTCAGATGCAATAGGACTTTTTGGGTTAGGTCAATACGTTCGCGAGATATGGGAGTTTGAAGCCAAGAAATGGTTGAGAAGGCAAAAAATTTTTCGCATTTCTGCTGATCCAAACGCTTAACCAGAATGGCCTAGGGAAAAAATACACATACCGTTGTAATCGGGCGAGTTTCTACTTTCAGATGCAATAGGAATTTTTCGGTTAGGTCAACCCGTTCGCGAGATATGGGAGTTTGAAGCCAAGAAATGGTGGAGAAGGCAAAAAATTTTTCTCAATTCTGCTGCTCCAAACGCTTAACCAGAATGGCCTAGGGAAAAAATACACATACCGTTGTAATCGGGCGAGTTTCTACTTTCAGATGCAATAGGAATTTTTGGGTTAGGTCAATCCGTTCGCGAGATATGGGAGTTTGAAGCCAAGAAATGGTTGTGAAGGCAAACAATTTTTCGCAATTCAGCTGCTCCAAACGCTTAACCAGAATGGCCTAGGGGAAAAATACACATACCGTTGTAATCGGGCGAGTTTCTACTTTCAAATGCAATAGGACTTTTTGGGTTAGGTCAATCCGTTCGCGAGATATGGGAGTTTGAAGCCAAGAAATGGTTGGAGGCAAAAAATTTTTCGCAATTCTGCTGCTCCAAACGCTTAACCAGAATGGCCTAGGGAAAAAATACACATACCGTTGTAGTCGGGCGAGTTCCTACTTTCAGATGCAACAGGAATTTTTGGGTTAGGTCAATCCGTTCGCGAGATATGGGTGTTTGAAGCTAAGAAATGGTTGAGATGACAACAAATTTTTCGCACTTCAGCTGCTCCAAAAGCTTAACCAGAATGGCCTAGGGGAAAAATACACATACCGTTGTAATCGGGCGAGTTTCTACTTTCAGATGCAATAGGACTTTTTGGGTGAGGTCGATCCGTTCGCGAGATATGGGAGTTCGAAGCTAAGAAATGGTTGAGAAGACAACAAATTTTTCGCACTTCTGCTGCTCCAAAAGCTTAACCAGAATGGCCTAGGGAAAAAATACACATGCCGTTGTAATCGGGCGAGTTTCTACTTTCAGATGCAATAGGACTTTTTGGGTTAGGTCAATCAGTTCGCGAGATATGGGAGTTTGAAGCCAAGAAATGGTTGAGAAGGCAAAAAATTTTTCGCAATTCTGCTGCTCCAAACGCTTAACCAGAATTGCCTAGGGAAAAAATACACATACCGCTGTGATCGGGCGAGTTTCTAGTTTCAGATGCAATAGGAATTTTTGGGTTAGGTTAATCCGTTCGCGAGATATGGGAGTTTGAAGCCAAGAAATGGTTGAGAAGGCAAAACATTTTTCGCAATTCTGCGGCTCCAAACGCTTAACCAGAATGGCCTAGGGAAAAAATACACATACCGTTGTAATCGGGCGAGTTTCTACTTTCAGATGCAATAGGACTTTTTGGGTTAGGTCAATCCGTTCGCGAGATATTGGAGTTTGAAGCCAAGAAATGGTTGTGAAGGCAAAAAATTTTTCGCAATTCTGCTGCTCCAAACGCTTAACCAGAATGGCCTAGGGAAAAAATACACATACCGTTGTAGTCGGGCGAGTTCCCACTTTCAGATGCAACAGGAATTTTTGGGTTAGGTCAATCCGTTCGCGAGATATGGGAGTTCGAAGCTAAGAAATGGTTGAGAAGACAACAAATTTTTCGCACTTCTGCTGCTCCAAAAGCTTAACCAGAATGGCCTAGGGAAAAAATACACATACCGTTGTAATCGGGCGAGTTTCTACTTTCAGATGCAATAGGACTTTTTGGGTGAGGTCGATCCGTTCGCGAGATATGGGAGTTCGAAGCTAAGAAATGGTTGAGAAGACAACAAATTTTTCGCACTTCTGCTGCTCCAAAAGCTTAACCAGAATGGCCTAGGGAAAAAATACACATGCCGTTGTAATCGGGCGAGTTTCTACTTTCAGATGCAATAGGACTTTTTGGGTTAGGTCAATCAGTTCGCGAGATATGGGAGTATGAAGCCAAGAAATGGTTGAGAAGGCAAAAAATTTTTCGCAATTCTGCTGCTCCAAACGCTTAACCAGAATTGCCTAGGGAAAAAATACACATACCGCTGTGATCGGGCGAGTTTCTAGTTTCAGATGCAATAGGAATTTTTGGGTTAGGTTAATCCGTTCGCGAGATATGGGAGTTTGAAGCCAAGAAATGGTTGAGAAGGCAAAACATTTTTCGCAATTCTGCGGCTCCAAACGCTTAACCAGAATGGCCTAGGGAAAAAATACACATACCGTTGTAATCGGGCGAGTTTCTACTTTCAGATGCAATAGGACTTTTTGGGTTAGGTCAATCCGTTCGCGAGATATGGGAGTTTGAAGCCAAGAAATGGTTGTGAAGGCAAAAAATTTTTCGCAATTCTGCTGCTCCAAACGCTTAACCAGAATGGCCTAGGGAAAAAATACACACACCGTTGTAGTCGGGCGAGTTCCCACTTTCAGATGCAACAGGAATTTTTGGGTTAGGTCAATCCGTTCGCGAGATATGGGTGTTTGAAGCTAAGAAATGGTTGAGAAGACAACAAATTTTTCGCACTTCAGCTGCTCCAAAAGCTTAACCAGAATGGCCTAGGGGAAAAATACACATACCGTTGTAATCGGGCGAGTTTCTACTTTCAGATGCAATAGGAATTTTTGGGTTAGGTCAATCCGTTCGCGAGATATGGGTGTTTGAAGCTAAGAAATGGTTGAGAAGACAACAAATTTTTCGCACTTCAGCTGCTCCAAAAGCTTAACCAGAATGGCCTAGGGGAAAAATACACATACCGTTGTAATCGGGCGAGTTTCTACTTTCAGATGCAATAGGACTTTTAGGGTGAGGTCGATCCGTTCGCGAGATATGGGAGTTCGAAGCTAAGAAATGGTTGAGAAGACAACAAATTTTTCGCACTTCTGCTGCTCCAAAAGCTTAACCAGAATGGCCTAGGGAAAAAATACACATGCCGTTGTAATCGGGCGAGTTTCTACTTTCAGATGCAATAGGACTTTTTGGATTAGGTCAATCAGTTCGCGAGATATGGGAGTTTGAAGCCAAGAAATGGTTGAGAAGGCAAAAAATTTTTCGCAATTCTGCTGCTCCAAACGCTTAACCAGAATTGCCTAGGGAAAAAATGCACATACCGCTGTAATCGGGCGAGTTTCTACTTTCAGATGCAATAGGAATTTTTGGGTTAAGTCAATCCGTTCGCGAGATATGGGAGTTTGAAGCCAAGAAATGGTTGAGAAGGATAAAAAATTTTTCGGAGTTCTGCTTCTCCAAACGCTTAACCAGAATGGCCTAGGGAAAAAAATCCATACCGCTGTAATCGGGCGAGTTTCTATTTTCAGATGCAATAGGAATTTTTGGGTTAGGTCAATCCGTTCGCGAGATATGGGAGTTTGAAGCTAAGAAATGGTTGAGAAGACAACAAATTTTTCGCAATTCTGCTGCTCCGAACGCTTAACCAGAATGGCCTAGGGAAAAAATACACATACCGCTGTAATCGGGCGAGTTTCTACTTTCAGATGCAATAGGAATTTTTGGGTTAGGTCAATCCGTTCGCGAGATATGGGAGTTTGAAGCCAAGAAATGGGCGAGAAGGCAATAAATTTTTCGCAATTCTGCTGCTCCAAACGCTTAACCAGAATGGCCTAGGGAAAAAATACACATACCGCTGTAATCGGGCGAGGTTCTACTTTCAGATGCAATAGGAATTTTTGGGTTAGGTCAATCCGTTCGCGAGATATGGGAGTTTGAAGCCAAGAAATGGTTGAGAAGGCAAAAAATTTTTCGCAATTCTGCTGCTCCAAACGCTTAACCAGAATGGCCTAGGGAAAAAATACACATACCGTTGTAATCGGGCGAGTTTCTACTTTCAGATGCAATAGGAATTTTTGGGTTAGGTCAATCCGTTCGCGAGATATGGGAGTTTGAAGCCAAGAAATGGTTGTGAAGGCA
This sequence comes from Ptiloglossa arizonensis, assembly GCF_051014685.1. Lineage (NCBI taxonomy): Eukaryota > Metazoa > Arthropoda > Insecta > Hymenoptera > Colletidae > Ptiloglossa > Ptiloglossa arizonensis. The sequence continues at coordinate 318,197 of NW_027478684.1, read as the reverse complement.
AACAATTTTTCGCAATTCTGCTGCTCCAAACGCTTAACCAGAATGGCCTTGGGAAAAAATACACATACCGTTGTAATCGGGCGAGTTTCTACTTTCAGATGCAACAGGAATTTTTGGGTTAGGTCAATCCGTTCGCGAGATATGGGAGTTTGAAGCTAAGAAATGGTTGAGAAGACAACAAATCTTTCGCAATTCTGCTGCTCCAAACGCTTAACCAGAATGGGCTAGGGAAAAAATACACATACCGCTGTAATCGGGCGAGTTTCTACTTTCAGATGCAATAGGAATTTTTGGGTTAGGTCAATCCGTTCGCGAGATATGGGAGTTTGAAGCCAAGAAATGGTTGAGAAGGCAAAAAATTTTTCGCAATTCTGCTGCTCCAAACGCTTAACCAGAATGGCCTAGGGAGAAAATACACATACCGTTGTAATCGGGCGAGTTTCTACTTTCAGATGCAACAGGAATTTATGGGTTAGGTCTATCCGTTCGCGAGATATGGAAGTTTGAAGCTAAGAAATGGTTGAGGAGACAACAAATTTTTCGCAATTCTGCTGCTCCAAACGCTTAACCAGAATGGCCTAGGAAAAAATACACATACCGTTGTAATCGGGCGAGTTTCTACTTTCAGATGCAATAGGAATTTTTGGGTTAGGTCAATCCGTTCGCGAGATATGGGAGTTTGAAGCCAACAAATGGTTGAGAAGGCAAAAAATTTTTCACAATTCTGCTGCTCCAAACGCTTAACCAGAATGGCCTAGGGAAAAAATACACATACCGTTGTAATCGGGCGAGTTTCTACTTTCAGATGCAATAGGAATTTTTGGGTTAGGTCAATCCGTTCGCGAGATATGGGAGTTTGAAGCCAAGAAATGGTTGAGAAGGCAAAAAATTTTTCGCAATTCTGCTGCTCCAAACGCTTAAACAGAATGGCCTAGGGAAAAAATACAGATACCGTTGTAATCGGGCGAGTTTCTACTTTCAGATGCAACAGGAATTTTTGGGTTAGGTCAATCCGTTGGCGAGATATGGGAGTTTGAAGCTAAGAAATGGTTGAGAAGACAACAAATCTCTCGCAATTCTGCTGCTCCAAACGCTTAACCAGAATGGGCTAGGGAAAAAATACACATACCGCTGTAATCGGACGAGTTTCTACTTTCAGATGCAATAGGAATTTTTGGGTTAGGTCAATCCGTTCGCGAGATATGGGAGTTTGAAGCCAAGAAATGGTTGAGAAGGCAAAAAATTTTTCGCAATTCTGCTGCTCCAAACGCTTAACCAGAATGGCCTAGGGAAAAAATACACATACCGTTGTAATCGGGCGAGTTTCTACTTTCAGATGCAATAGGAATTTTTGGGTTAGGTCAATCCGTTCGCGAGATATGGGAGTTTGAAGCTAAGAAATGGTTGAGAAGACAACAAATCTTTCGCAATTCTGCTGCTCCAAACGCTTAACCAGAATGGGCTAGGGAAAAAATACACATACCGCTGTAATCGGGCGAGTTTCTACTTTCAGATGCAATAGGAATTTTTGGGTTAGGTCAATCCGTTCGCGAGATATGGGAGTTTGAAGCTAAGAAATGGTTGAGAAGGCAAAAAATTTTTCGCAATTCTGCTGCTCCAAACGCTTAACCAGAATGGCCTAGGGAAAAAATACACATACCGTTGCAATCGAGCGAGGTTCTACTTTCAGATGCAACAGGAATTTATGGGTTAGGTCAATCCGTTCGCGAGATATGGAAGTTTGAAGCTAAGAAATGGTTGAGAAGACAACAAATTTTTCGCAATTCTGCTGCTCCAAACGCTTAAACAGAATGGCCTAGGGAAACCATACAGATACCGTTGTAATCGGGCGAGTTTCTACTTTCAGATGCAACAGGAATTTTTGGGTTAGGTCAATCCGTTGGCGAGATATGGGAGTTTGAAGCTAAGAAATGGTTGAGAAGACAACAAATCTTTCGCAATTCTGCTGCTCCAAACGCTTAACCAGAATGGGCTAGGGAAAAAATACACATACCGCTGTAATCGGGCGAGTTTCTACTTTCAGATGCAATAGGAACTTTTGGGTTAGGTCAATCCGTTCGCGAGATATGGGAGTTTGAAGCCAAGAAATGGTTGAGAAGGCAAAAAATTTTTCGCAATTCTGCTGCTACAAACGCTTAACCAGAATGGCCTAGGGAAAAAATACACATACCGTTGTAATCGGGCGAGTTTCTACTTTCAGATGCAATAGGAATTTTTGAGTTAGGTCAATCCGTTCGCGAGATATGGGAGTTTGAAGCTAAGAAATGGTTGTAAAGAAAACAAATTTTTCGCAATTCTGCTGCTCCAAACGCTTAACCAGAATGGCCTAGGGAAAAAATACACATACCGTTGTAATCGAGCGAGGTTCCACTTACAGATGCAACAGGAATTTATGGGTTAGGTCAATCCGTTCGCGAGATATGGAAGTTTGAAGCTAAGAAATGGTTGAGAAGACAACAAATTTTTCGCAATTCTGCTGCTCCAAACGCTTAACCAGAATGGCCTAGGGAAAAAATACACATACCGTTGTAATCGGGCGAGTTTCTACTTTCAGATGCAATAGGAATTTTTGGGTTAGGTCAATCCGTTCGCGCGATATGGGAGTTTGAAGCCAAGAAATGGTTGAGAAGGCAAAAAATTTTTCGCAATTCTGCTGCTCCAAACGCTTAAACAGAATGGCATAGGGAAAAAATACAGATACCGTTGTAATCGGGCGAGTTTCTACTTTCAGATGCAACAGGAATTTTTGGGTTAGGTCAATCCGTTGGCGAGATATGGGAGTTTGAAGCTAAGAAATGGTTGAGAAGACAAGAAATCTTTCGCAATTCTGCTGCTCCAAACGCTTAACCAGAATGGCCTAGGGAAAAAATACAGATACCGTTGTAATCGGGCGAGTTTCTACTTTCAGATGCAACAGGAATTTTTGGGTTAGGTCAATCCGTTGGCGAGATATGGGAGTTTGAAGCTAAGAAATGGTTGAGAAGACAACAAATCTTTCGCAATTCTGCTGCTCCAAACGCTTAACCAGAATGGGCTAGGGAAAAAATACACATACCGCTGTAATCGGGCGAGTTTCTACTTTCAGATGCAATAGGAATTTTTGGGTTAGGTCAATCCGTTCGCGAGATATGGGAGTTTGAAGCCAAGAAATGGTTGAGAAGGCAAAAAATTTTTCGCAATTCTGCTGCTCCAAACGCTTAACCAGAATGGCCTAGGGAAAAAATACACATACCGTTGTAATCGGGCGAGTTTCTACTTTCAGATGCAATAGGAATTTTTGGGTTAGGTCAATCCGTTCGCGAGATATGGGTGTTTGAAGCCAAGAAATGGTTGAGAAGGCAAAAAATTTTTCGCAATTCTGCTGCTCCAAACGCTTAACCAGAATGGCCTAGGGAAAAAATACACATACCGTTGCAATCGAGCGAGGTTCTACTTTCAGATGCAATAGGAATTTTTGGGTTAGGTCAATCCGTTCGCGAGATATGGGAGTTTGAAGCCAAGAAATGGTTGAGAATGCAAAAAATTTTTCGCAAATCTTCTGCTCCAAACGCTTAACCAGAATGGCCTAGGGAAAAAATACACATACCGTTGTAATCGGGCGAGTTTCGACTTTCAGATGCAATAGGAATTTTTGGGTTAGGTCAATCCGTTCGCGAGATATGGGAGTTTGAAGCCAAGAAATGGTTGAGAATGCAAAAAATTTTTCGCAAATCTTCTGCTCCAAACGCTTAACCAGAATGGCCTAGGGAAAAAATACACATACCGTTGTAATCGGGCGAGTTTCTACTTTCAGATCCAATAGGAATTTTTGGGTTAGTTCAATCCGTTCGCGAGATATGGGTGTTTGAAGCCAAGAAATGGTTGAGAAGGCAAAAAATTTTTCGCAATTCTGCTGCTCCAAACGCTTAACCAGAATGGCCTAGGGAAAAAATACACATACCGTTGTAATCGAGCGAGGTTCTACTTTCAGATGCAACAGGAATTTATGGGTTAGGTCAATCCGTTCGCGAGATATGGAAGTTTGAAGCTAAGAAATGGTTGAGATGACAACAAATTTTTCGCAATTCTGCTGCTCCAAACGCTTAACCAGAATGGCCTAGGAAAAAATACACATACCGTTGTAATCGGGCGAGTTTCTACTTTCAGATGCAATAGGAATTTTTGGGTTAGGTCAATCCGTTCGCGAGATATGGGAGTTTGAAGCCAACAAATGGTTGAGAAGGCAAAAAATTTTTCACAATTCTGCTGCTCCAAACGCTTAACCAGAAAGGCCTAGGGAAAAAATACGCATACCGTTGTAATCGGGCGAGTTTCTACTTTCAGATGCAATAGGAATTTTTGGGTTAGGTCAATCCGTTCGCGAGATATGGGAGTTTGACGCCAAGAAATGGTTGAGAAGGCAAAAATTTTTCGCAATTCTGCTGCCCCAAACGCTTAAACAGAATGGCCTAGGGAAACCATACAGATACCGTTGTAATCGGGCGAGTTTCTACTTTCAGATGCAACAGGAATTTTTGGGTTAGGTCAATCCGTTGGCGAGATATGGGAGTTTGAAGCTAAGAAATGGTTGAGAAGACAACAAATCTTTCGCAATTCTGCTGCTCCAAACGCTTAACCAGAATGGGCTAGGGAAAAAATACACATACCGCTGTAATCGGGCGAGTTTCTACTTTCAGATGCAATAGGAACTTTTGGGTTAGGTCAATCCGTTCGCGAGATATGGGAGTTTGAAGCCAAGAAATGGTTGAGAAGGCAAAAAATTTTTCGCAATTCTGCTGCTACAAACGCTTAACCAGAATGGCCTAGGGAAAAAATACACATACCGTTGTAATCGGGCGAGTTTCTACTTTCAGATGCAATAGGAATTTTTGAGTTAGGTCAATCCGTTCGCGAGATATGGGAGTTTGAAGCTAAGAAATGGTTGTAAAGAAAACAAATTTTTCGCAATTCTGCTGCTCCAAACGCTTAACCAGAATGTCCTAGGGAAAAAATACACATACCGTTGAAATCGGGCGAGTTTCTACTTTCAGATCCAATAGGAATTTTTGGGTTGGGTCAATCCGTTCGCGAGATATGGGTGTTTGAAGCCAAGAAATGGTTGAGAAGGCAAAAAATTTTTCGCAATTCTGCTGCTCCAAACGCTTAACCAGAATGGCCTAGGGAAAAAATACACATACCGTTGTAATCGAGCGAGGTTCCACTTACAGATGCAACAGGAATTTATGGGTTAGGTCAATCCGTTCGCGAGATATGGAAGTTTGAAGCTAAGAAATGGTTGAGAAGACAACAAATTTTTCGCAATTCTGCTGCTCCAAACGCTTAACCAGAATGGCCTAGGGAAAAAATACACATACCGTTGTAATCGGGCGAGTTTCTACTTTCAGATGCAATAGGAATTTTTGGGTTAGGTCAATCCGTTCGCGAGATATGGGAGTTTGAAGCCAAGAAATGGTTGAGAAGGCAAAAAATTTTTCGCAATTCTGCTGCTCCAAACGCTTAAACAGAATGGCATAGGGAAAAAATACAGATACCGTTGTAATCGCGCGAGTTTCTACTTTCAGATGCAACAGGAATTTTTGGGTTAGGTCAATCCGTTGGCGAGATATGGGAGTTTGAAGCTAAGAAATGGTTGAGAAGACAACAAATCTTTCGCAATTCTGCTGCTCCAAACGCTTAACCAGAATGGGCTAGGGAAAAAATACACATACCGCTGTAATCGGGCGAGTTTCTACTTTCAGATGCAATAGGAATTTTTGGGTTAGGTCAATCCGTTCGCGAGATATGGGAGTTTGAAGCCAAGAAATAATTGAGAAGGCAAAAAATTTTTCGCAATTCTGCTGCTACAAACGCTTAACCAGAATGGCCTAGGGAAAAAATACACATACCGTTGTAATCGAGCGAGGTTCCACTTTCAGATGCAACAGGAATTTATGGGTTAGGTCAATCCGTTCGCGAGATATGGAAGTTTGAAGCTAAGAAATGGTTGAGAAGACAACAAATTTTTCGCAATTCTGCTGCTCCAAACGCTTAACCAGAATGGTCTAGGAAAAAATACACATACCGTTGTAATCGGGCGAGTTTCTACTTTCAGATGCAATAGGAATTTTTGGGTTAGGTCAATCCGTTCGCGAGATATGGGAGTTTGAAGCTAAGAAATGGTTGTAAAGACAACAAATTTTTCGCAATTCTGCTGCTCCAAACGCTTAACCAGAATGGCCTAGGGAAAAAATACACATACCGTTGAAATCGGGCGAGTTTCTACTTTCAGATCCAATAGGAATTTTTGGGTTAGGTCAATCCGTTCGCGAGATATGGGTGTTTGAAGCCAAGAAATGGTTGAGAAGGCAAAAAATTTTTCGCAATTCTGCTGCTCCAAACGCTTAACCAGAATGGCCTAGGGAAAAAATACACATACCGTTGTAATCGAGCGAGGTTCCACTTTCAGATGCAACAGGAATTTATGGGTTAGGTCAATCCGTTCGCGAGATATGGAAGTTTGAAGCTAAGAAATGGTTGAGAAGACAACAAATTTTTCGAAATTCTGCTGCTCCAAACGCTTAACCAGAATGGCCTAGGAAAAAATACACATACCGTTGTAATCGGGCGAGTTTCTACTTTCAGATGCAATAGGAATTTTTGGGTTAGGTCAATCCGTTCGCGAGATATGGGAGTTTGAAGCCAACAAATGGTTGAGAAGGCAAAAAATTTTTCACAATTCTGCTGCTCCAAACGCTTAACCAGAATGGCCTAGGGAAAAAATACACATACCGTTGTAATCGGGCGAGTTTCTACTTTCAGATGCAATAGGAATTTTTGGGTTAGGTCAATCCGTTCGCGAGATATGGGAGTTTGAAGCCAAGAAATGGTTGAGAAGGCAAAAAATTTTTCGCAATTCTGCTGCTCCAAACGCTTAAACAGAATGGCATAGGGAAAAAATACAGATACCGTTGTAATCGGGCGAGTTTCTACTTTCAGATGCAACAGGAATTTTTGGGTTAGGTCAATCCGTTGGCGAGATATGGGAGTTTGAAGCTAAGAAATGGTTGAGAAGACAACAAATCTTTCGCAATTCTGCTGCTCCAAACGCTTAACCAGAATGGGCTAGGGAAAAAATACACATACCGCTGTAATCGGGCGAGTTTCTACTTTCAGATGCAATAGGAATTTTTGGGTTAGGTCAATCCGTTCGCGAGATATGGGAGTTTGAAGCCAAGAAATGGTTGAGAAGGCAACAAATTTTTCGCAATTCTGCTGCTACAAACGCTTAACCAGAATGGCCTAGGGAAAAAATACACATACCGTTGTAATCGGGCGAGTTTCTACTTTCAGATGCAATAGGAATTTTTGGGTTAGGTCAATCCGTTCGCGAGATATGGGAGTTTGAAGCTAAGAAATGGTTGTAAAGACAACAAATTTTTCGCAATTCTGCTGCTCCAAACGCTTAACCAGAATGGCCTAGGGAAAAAATACACATACCGTTGAAATCGGGCGAGTTTCTACTTTCAGATCCAATAGGAATTTTTGGGTTAGGTCAATCCGTTCGCGAGATATGGGTGTTTGAAGCCAAGAAATGGTTGAGAAGGCAAAAAATTTTTCGCAATTCTGCTGCTCCAAACGCTTAACCAGAATGGCCTAGGGAAAAAATACACATACCGTTGTAATCGAGCGAGGTTCCACTTTCAGATGCAACAGGAATTTATGGGTTAGGTCAATCCGTTCGCGAGATATGGAAGTTTGAAGCTAAGAAATGGTTGAGAAGACAACAAATTTTTCGCAATTCTGCTGCTCCAAACGCTTAACCAGAATGGCCTAGGAAAAAATACACATACCGTTGTAATCGGGCGAGTTTCTACTTTCAGATGCAATAGGAATTTTTGGGTTAGGTCAATCCGTTCGCGAGATATGGGAGTTTGAAGCTAAGAAATGGTTGTAAAGACAACAAATTTTTCGCAATTCTGCTGCTCCAAACGCTTAACCAGAATGGCCTAGGGAAAAAATACACATACCGTTGAAATCGGGCGAGTTTCTACTTTCAGATCCAATAGGAATTTTTGGGTTAGGTCAATCCGTTCGCGAGATATGGGAGTTTGAAGCTAAGAAATGGTTGTAAAGACAACAAATTTTTCGCAATTCTGCTGCTCCAAACGCTTAACCAGAATGGCCTAGGGAAAAAATACACATACCGTTGTAATCGAGCGAGGTTCCACTTTCAGATGCAACAGGAATTTATGGGTTAGGTCAATCCGTTCGCGAGATATGGAAGTTTGAAGCTAAGAAATGGTTGAGAAGACAACAAATTTTTCGCAATTCTGCTGCTCCAAACGCTTAACCAGAATGGTCTAGGAAAAAATACACATACCGTTGTAATCGGGCGAGTTTCTACTTTCAGATGCAATAGGAATTTTTGGGTTAGGTCAATCCGTTCGCGAGATATGGGAGTTTGAAGCTAAGAAATGGTTGTAAAGACAACAAATTTTTCGCAATTCTGCTGCTCCAAACGCTTAACCAGAATGGCCTAGGGAAAAAATACACATACCGTTGAAATCGGGCGAGTTTCTACTTTCAGATCCAATAGGAATTTTTGGGTTAGGTCAATCCGTTCGCGAGATATGGGTGTTTGAAGCCAAGAAATGGTTGAGAAGGCAAAAAATTTTTCGCAATTCTGCTGCTCCAAACGCTTAACCAGAATGGCCTAGGGAAAAAATACACATACCGTTGTAATCGAGCGAGGTTCCACTTTCAGATGCAACAGGAATTTATGGGTTAGGTCAATCCGTTCGCGAGATATGGAAGTTTGAAGCTAAGAAATGGTTGAGAAGACAACAAATTTTTCGAAATTCTGCTGCTCCAAACGCTTAACCAGAATGGCCTAGGAAAAAATACACATACCGTTGTAATCGGGCGAGTTTCTACTTTCAGATGCAATAGGAATTTTTGGGTTAGGTCAATCCGTTCGCGAGATATGGGAGTTTGAAGCCAACAAATGGTTGAGAAGGCAAAAAATTTTTCACAATTCTGCTGCTCCAAACGCTTAACCAGAATGGCCTAGGGAAAAAATACACATACCGTTGTAATCGGGCGAGTTTCTACTTTCAGATGCAATAGGAATTTTTGGGTTAGGTCAATCCGTTCGCGAGATATGGGAGTTTGAAGCCAAGAAATGGTTGTAAAGACAACAAATTTTTCGCAATTCTGCTGCTCCAAACGCTTAACCAGAATGGCCTAGGGAAAAAATACACATACCGTTGAAATCGGGCGAGTTTCTACTTTCAGATCCAATAGGAATTTTTGGGTTAGGTCAATCCGTTCGCGAGATATGGGTGTTTGAAGCCAAGAAATGGTTGAGAAGGCAAAAAATTTTTCGCAATTCTGCTGCTCCAAACGCTTAACCAGAATGGCCTAGGGAAAAAATACACATACCGTTGTAATCGAGCGAGGTTCCACTTTCAGATGCAACAGGAATTTATGGGTTAGGTCAATCCGTTCGCGAGATATGGAAGTTTGAAGCTAAGAAATGGTTGAGAAGACAACAAATTTTTCGCAATTCTGCTGCTCCAAACGCTTAACCAGAATGGCCTAGGAAAAAATACACATACCGTTGTAATCGGGCGAGTTTCTACTTTCAGATGCAATAGGAATTTTTGGGTTAGGTCAATCCGTTCGCGAGATATGGGAGTTTGAAGCTAAGAAATGGTTGTAAAGACAACAAATTTTTCGCAATTCTGCTGCTCCAAACGCTTAACCAGAATGGCCTAGGGAGAAAATACACATACCGTTGAAATCGGGCGAGTTTCTACTTTCAGATCCAATAGGAATTTTTGGGTTAGGTCAATCCGTTCGCGAGATATGGGTGTTTGAAGCCAAGAAATGGTTGAGAAGGCAAAAAATTTTTCGCAATTCTGCTGCTCCAAACGCTTAACCAGAATGGCCTAGGGAAAAAATACACATACCGTTGTAATCGAGCGAGGTTCCACTTTCAGATGCAACAGGAATTTATGGGTTAGGTCAATCCGTTCGCGAGATATGGAAGTTTGAAGCTAAGAAATGGTTGAGAAGACAACAAATTTTTCGAAATTCTGCTGCTCCAAACGCTTAACCAGAATGGCCTAGGAAAAAATACACATACCGTTGTAATCGGGCGAGTTTCTACTTTCAGATGCAATAGGAATTTTTGGGTTAGGTCAATCCGTTCGCGAGATATGGGAGTTTGAAGCCAACAAATGGGTGAGAAGGCAAAAAATTTTTCACAATTCTGCTGCTCCAAACGCTTAACCAGAATGGCCTAGGGAAAAAATACACATACCGTTGTAATCGGGCGAGTTTCTATTTTCAGATGCAATAGGAATTTTTGGGTTAGGTCAATCCGTTCGCGAGATATGGGAGTTTGAAGCCAAGAAATGGTTGAGAAGGCAAAAAATTTTTCGCAATTCTGCTGCTCCAAACGCTTAAACAGAATGGCATAGGGAAAAAATACAGATACCGTTGTAATCGGGCGAGTTTCTACTTTCAGATGCAACAGGAATTTTTGGGTTAGGTCAATCCGTTGGCGAGATATGGGAGTTTGAAGCTAAGAAATGGTTGAGAAGACAACAAATCTTTCGCAATTCTGCTGCTCCAAACGCTTAACCAGAATGGGCTAGGGAAAAAATACACATACCGCTGTAATCGGGCGAGTTTCTACTTTCAGATGCAATAGGAATTTTTGGGTTAGGTCAATCCGTTCGCGAGATATGGGAGTTTGAAGCCAAGAAATGGTTGAGAAGGCAAAAAATTTTTCGCAATTCTGCTGCTCCAAACGCTTAAACAGAATGGCCTAGGGAAAAAATACACGTACCGTTGTAATCGGGCGAGCTTCGACTTTCAGATGCAACATGAATTTTTGGGTTAGGTCAATCCGTTCGCGAGATATGGGAGTTTGAAGACAAGAAACGGTTGAGAAGACAAGAAATTTTTCGCAATTCTGCTGCTCCAAACGCTTAACCAGAATGGCCTAGGAAAAAATACACATACCGTTGTAATCGGGCGAGTTTCTACTTTCAGATGCAATAGGAATTTTTGGGTTAGGTCAATCCGTTCGCGAGATATGGGAGTTTGAAGCCAAGAAATGGTTGAGAAGGCAAAAAATTTTTCGCAATTCTGCTGCTCCAAACGCTTAACCAGAATGGCCTAGAGAAAAAATACACGTACCGTTGTAATCGGGCGAGCTTCGACTTTCAGATGCAACATGAATTTTTGGGTTAGGTCAATCCGTTCGCGAGATATGGGAGTTTGAAGACAAGAAACGGTTGAGAAGACAAGAAATTTTTCGCAATTCTGCTGCTCCAAACGCTTAACCAGAATGGCCTAGGGAAACAATACACATACCGTTGTAATCGGGCGAGTTTCTACTTTCAGATGCAATAGGAATTTTTGGGTTAGGTCAACCCGTTCGCGAAATATGGGAGTTTGAAGCCAAGAAATGGTTGAGAAGGCAAAAAATTTTTCGCAATTCAGCTGCACCAAACGCTTAACCAGAATGGCCTAGGGAAAAAATACAAATACCGTGGTAATCGGGCGAGTTTCTACTTTCAGATGCAACAGGAATTTTTGGGTTAAGTCAATCCGTTCGCGAGATACGGGAGTTTGAACCTAAGAAATAGTTGAGAAGACAACAAATTTTTCGCATTTCTGCTGCTCCAAACGCTTAACCAGAATGGCCTAGGGAAAAAATACACATACCGTTGTAATCGGGCGAGTTTCTACTTTCAGATGCAATAGGAATTTTTGGGTTAGGTCAATCCGTTCGCGAGATATGGGAGTTTGTAGCCAAGAAATAGTTGAGAATGCAAAAAATTTTTCGCAATTCTGCTGCTCCAAACGCTTAACCAGAATGGCCTAGGAAAAAAATGCACATACCGTTGTAATCGGGCGAGTTTCTACTTTCAGATGCAACAGGAATTTTTGGGTTAGGTCAATCCGTTGGCGAGATATGGGAGTTTGAAGCTAAGAAATGGTTGAGAAGACAACAAATCTTTCGCAATTCTGCTGCTCCAAACGCTTAACCAGAATGGGCTAGGGAAAAAATACACATACCGCTGTAATCGGGCGAGTTTCTACTTTCAGATGCAATAGGAATTTTTGGGTTAGATCAATCCGTTCGCGAGATATGGGAGTTTGAAGCCAAGAAATGGTTGAGAAGGCAAAAAATTTTTCGCAATTCTGCTGCTCCAAACGCTTAACCAGAATGGCCTAGGGAAAAAATACACGTACCGTTGTAATCGGGCGAGCTTCGGCTTTCAGATGCAACAGGAATTTTTGGGTTAGGTCAATCCGTTCGCGAGATGTGGGAGTTTGAAGACAAGAAACGGTTGAGAAGACAAGAAATTTTTCGCAATTCTGCTGCTCCAAACGCTTAACCAGAATGGCCTAGGGAAACAATACACATACCGTTGTAATCGGGCGAGTTTCTACTTTCAGATGCAATAGGAATTTTTGGGTTAGGTCAACCCGTTCGCGAAATATGGGAGTTTGAAGCTAAGAAATGGTTGAGAAGACATCAAACTTTTCGCACTTCTGCTGCTCCAAACGCTTAACCAGAATGGCCTTGGGAAAAAATACACATACCGTTGTAATCGGGCGAGTTTCTACTTTAAGATGCAATAGGAATTTTTGGGTTAGGTCAATCCGTTCGCGAGATATGGGAGTTTGAAGCCAAGAAATGGTTGAGAAGGCAATAAATTTTTCGCAATTCTGCTGCTCCAAACGCTTAACCAGAATGGCCTAGGGAAAAAATACACATACCGCTGTAATCGGGCGAGTTTCTACTTTCAGATGCAATACGAATTTTTGGGTTAGGTCAATCCGTTCGCGAGATATGGGAGTTTGAAGCTAAGAAATGGTTGAGAAGACAACAAATTTTTCGCAATTCTGCTGCTCCGAACGCTTGACCAGAATGGGCTAGGGAAAAAATACACATACCGTTGTAATCGGGCGAGTTTCGACTTTCAGATGCAATAGGAATTTTTGGGTTAGGTCAATCCGTTCGCGAGATATGGGAGTTTGAAGCTAAGAAATGGTTGAGAAGACAACAAATCTTTCGCAATTCTGCTGCTCCAAACGCTTAACCAGAATGGGCTAGGGAAAAAATACACATACCGCTGTAATCGGGCGAGTTTCTACTTTCAGATGCAATAGGAATTTTTGGGTTAGGTCAATCCGTTCGCGAGATATGGGAGTTTGAAGCTAAGAAATGGTTGTGAAGACAACAAATTTTTCGCAATTCTGCTGCTCCAAACGCTTAACCAGAATGGCCTAGGGAAAAAATACACATACCGTTGAAATCGGGCGAGTTTCTACTTTCAGATCCAATAGGAATTTTTGGGTTAGGTCAATCCGTTCGCGAGATATGGGTGTTTGAAGCCAAGAAATGGTTGAGAAGGCAAAAAATTTTTCGCAATTCTGCTGCTCCAAACGCTTAACCAGAATGGCCTAGGGAAAAAATACACATACCGTTGTAATCGAGCGAGGTTCTACTTTCAGATGCAACAGGAATTTATGGGTTAGGTCAATCTGTTCGCGAGATATGGAAGTTTGAAGCTAAGAAATGGTTGAGAAGACAACAAATTTTTCGCAATTCTGCTGCTCCAAACGCTTAACCAGAATGGCCTAGGAAAAAATACACATACCGTTGTAATCGGGCGAGTTTCTACTTTCAGATGCAATAGGAATTTTTGGGTTAGGTCAATCCGTTCGCGAGATATGGGAGTTTGAAGCCAAGAAATGGTTGAGAAGACAAAAAATTTTTCGCAATTCTGCTGCTCCAAACGCTTAAACAGAATGGCCTAGGGAAAAAATACAGATACCGTTGTAATCGGGCGAGTTTCTACTTTCAGATGCAACAGGAATTTTTGGGTTAGGTCAATCCGTTGGCGAGATATGGGAGTTTGAAGCTAAGAAATGGTTGAGAAGACAACAAATCTTTCGCAATTCTGCTGCTCCAAACGCTTAACCAGAATGGGCTAGGGAAAAAATACACATACCGCTGTAATCGGGCGAGTTTCTACTTTCAGATGCAATAGGAATTTTTGGGTCAGGTCAATCCGTTCGCGAGATATGGGAGTTTGATGCCAAGAAATGGTTGAGAAGGCAAAAAATTTTTCGCAATTCTGCTGCTCCAAACGCTTAACCAGAATGGCCTAGGGAAAAAATACACATACCGTTGTAATCGGGCGAGTTTCTACTTTCAGATGCAATAGGAATTTTTGGGTTAGGTCAATCCGTTCGCGAGATATGGGAGTTTGAAGCTAAGAAATGGTTGTGAAGACAACAAATTTTTCGCAATTCTGCTGCTCCAAACGCTTCACCAGAATGGCCTAGGGAAAAAATACACATACCGTTGAAATCGGGCGAGTTTCTACTTTCAGATCCAATAGGAATTTTTGGGTTAGGTCAATCCGTTCGCGAGATATGGGTGTTTGAAGCCAAGAAATGGTTGAGAATGCAAAAAATTTTTCGCAATTCTGCTGCTCCAAACGCTTAACCAGAAGTCCTAGGGAAAAAATACACATACCGCTGTAATCGGGCGAGGTTCTACTTTCAGATGCAATAGGAATTTTTGGGTTAGGTCAATCCGTTCGCGAGATATGGGAGTTTGAAGCCAAGAAATGGTTGAGAAGGCAAAAAATTTTTCGCAATTCTGCTGCTCCAAACGCTTAACCAGAATGGCCTAGGGAAAAAATACACATACCGTTGTAATCGGGCGAGTTTCTACTTTCAGATGCAATAGGAATTTTTGGGTTAGGTCAATCCGTTCGCGAGATATGGGAGTTTGAAGCCAAGAAATGGTTGTGAAGGCAAACAATTTTTCGCAATTCTGCTGCTCCAAACGCTTAACCAGAATGGCCTAGGGAAAAAATACACATACCGTTGTAATCGGGCGAGTTTCTACTTTCAGATGCAACAGGAATTTTTGGGTTAGGTCAATCCGTTCGCGAGATATGGAAGTTTGAAGCTAAGAAATGGTTGAGAAGACAACAAATCTTTCGCAATTCTGCTGCTCCAAACGCTTAAGCAGAATGGGCTAGGGAAAAAATACACATACCGCTGTAATCGGGCGAGTTTCTACTTTCAGATGCAATAGGAATTTTTGGGTTAGGTCAATCCGTTCGCGAGATATGGGAGTTTGAAGCCAAGAAATGGTTGAGAAGGCAAAAAATTTTTCGCAATTCTGCTGCTCCAAACGCTTAACCAGAATGGCCTAGGGAGAAAATACACATACCGTTGTAATCGGGCGAGTTTCTACTTTCAGATGCAATAGGAATTTTTGGGTTAGGTCAATCCGTTCGCGAGATATGGGAGTTTGAAGCTAAGAAATGGTTGTGAAGACAACAAATTTTTCGCAATTCTGCTGCTCCAAACGCTTAACCAGAATGGCCTAGGGAAAAAATACACATACCGTTGAAATCGGGCGAGTTTCTACTTTCAGATCCAATAGGAATTTTTGGGTTAGGTCAATCCGTTCGCGAGATATGGGTGTTTGAAGCCAAGAAATGGTTGAGAAGGCAAAAAATTTTTCGCAATTCTGCTGCTCCAAACGCTTAACCAGAATGGCCTAGGGAAAAAATACACATACCGTTGTAATCGAGCGAGGTTCTACTTTCAGATGCAACAGGAATTTATGGGTTAGGTCTATCCGTTCGCGAGATATGGAAGTTTGAAGCTAAGAAATGGTTGAGGAGACAACAAATTTTTCGCAATTCTGCTGCTCCAAACGCTTAACCAGAATGGCCTAGGAAAAAATACACATACCGTTGTAATCGGGCGAGTTTCTACTTTCAGATGCAATAGGAATTTTTGGGTTAGGTCAATCCGTTCGCGAGATATGGGAGTTTGAAGCCAACAAATGGTTGAGAAGGCAAAAAATTTTTCACAATTCTGCTGCTCCAAACGCTTAACCAGAATGGCCTAGGGAAAAAATACACATACCGTTGTAATCGGGCGAGTTTCTACTTTCAGATGCAATAGGAATTTTTGGGTTAGGTCAATCCGTTCGCGAGATATGGGAGTTTGAAGCCAAGAAATGGTTGAGAAGGCAAAAAATTTTTCGCAATTCTGCTGCTCCAAACGCTTAAACAGAATGGCCTAGGGAAAAAATACAGATACCGTTGTAATCGGGCGAGTTTCTACTTTCAGATGCAACAGGAATTTTTGGGTTAGGTCAATCCGTTGGCGAGATATGGGAGTTTGAAGCTAAGAAATGGTTGAGAAGACAACAAATCTTTCGCAATTCTGCTGCTCCAAACGCTTAACCAGAATGGGCTAGGGAAAAAATACACATACCGCTGTAATCGGGCGAGTTTCTACTTTCAGATGCAATAGGAATTTTTGGGTTAGGTCAATCCGTTCGCGAGATATGGGAGTTTGAAGCCAAGAAATGGTTGAGAAGGCAAAAAATTTTTCGCAATTCTGCTGCTCCAAACGCTTAACCAGAATGGCCTAGGGAAAAAATACACATACCGTTGTAATCGGGCGAGTTTCTACTTTCAGATGCAATAGGAATTTTTGGGTTAGGTCAATCCGTTCGCGAGATATGGGAGTTTGAAGCTAAGAAATGGTTGTGAAGACAACAAATTTTTCGCCATTCTGCTGCTCCAAACGCTTAACCAGAATGGCCTAGGGAAAAAATACACATACCGTTGAAATCGGGCGAGTTTCTACTTTCAGATCCAATAGGAATTTTTGGGTTAGGTCAATCCGTTCGCGAGATATGGGTGTTTGAAGCCAAGAAATGGTTGAGAAGGCAAAAAATTTTTCGCAATTCTGCTGCTCCAAACGCTTAACCAGAATGGCCTAGGGAAAAAATACACATACCGTTGTAATCGAGCGAGGTTCTACTTTCAGATGCAACAGGAATTTATGGGTTAGGTCTATCCGTTCGCGAGATATGGAAGTTTGAAGCTAAGAAATGGTTGAGGAGACAACAAATTTTTCGCAATTCTGCTGCTCCAAACGCTTAACCAGAATGGCCTAGGAAAAAATACACATACCGTTGTAATCGGGCGAGTTTCTACTTTCAGATGCAATAGGAATTTTTGGGTTAGGTCAATCCGTTCGCGAGATATGGGAGTTTGAAGCCAACAAATGGTTGAGAAGGCAAAAAATTTTTCACAATTCTGCTGCTCCAAACGCTTAACCAGAATGGCCTAGGGAAAAAATACACATACCGTTGTAATCGGGCGAGTTTCTACTTTCAGATGCAATAGGAATTTTTGGGTTAGGTCAATCCGTTCGCGAGATATGGGTGTTTGAAGCCAAGAAATGGTTGAGAAGGCAAAAAATTTTTCGCAATTCTGCTGCTCCAAACGCTTAAACAGAATGGCCTAGGGAAAAAATACAGATACCGTTGTAATCGGGCGAGTTTCTACTTTCAGATGCAACAGGAATTTTTGGGTTAGGTCAATCCGTTGGCGAGATATGGGAGTTTGAAGCTAAGAAATGGTTGAGAAGACAACAAATCTTTCGCAATTCTGCTGCTCCAAACGCTTAACCAGAATGGGCTAGGGAAAAAATACACATACCGCTGTAATCGGGCGAGTTTCTACTTTCAGATGCAATAGGAATTTTTGGGTTAGGTCAATCCGTTCGCGAGATATGGGAGTTTGAAGCCAAGAAATGGTTGAGAAGGCAAAAAATTTTTCGCAATTCTGCTGCTCCAAACGCTTAACCAGAATGGCCTAGGGAAAAAATACACATACCGCTGTAATCGGGCGAGTTTCTACTTTCAGATGCAATAGGAATTTTTGGGTTAGGTCAATCCGTTCGCGAGATATGGGAGTTTGAAGCCAAGAAATGGTTGAGAAGGCAAAAAATTTTTCGCAATTCTGCAGCTCCAAACGCTTAACCAGAATGGCCTAGGGAAAAAATACACATACCGTTGTAATCGGGCGAGTTTCTACTTTCAGATGCAATAGGAATTTTTGGGTTAGGTCAATCCGTTCGCGAGATATGGGAGTTTGAAGCTAAGAAATGGTTGTGAAGACAACAAATTTTTCGCCATTCTGCTGCTCCAAACGCTTAACCAGAATGGCCTAGGGAAAAAATACACATACCGTTGAAATCGGGCGAGTTTCTACTTTCAGATCCAATAGGAATTTTTGGGTTAGGTCAATCCGTTCGCGAGATATGGGTGTTTGAAGCCA